>NC_073393.1:3422500-3532606 GCF_028641065.1 Leucoraja erinaceus
GGTACCGTGAAAAGCTTTGTATTATATGCTATCCAATCAGATCAGATATTATTATTATTATTATTATTATTATTATTATTATTATTATTATTATTATTATTATTATTATTATTATTATTATTATTATATCATTATATTATCAGATATCTCACCTTGCCGGATTGGTTTCGAGATCGTATCTCCAGTTGTTCTGCAGCCTAACATCATGGAGCTGGAGGCCTCGCTCAAGACTGAGTTTGAGCCTCTCCGCGGGGCGTGGACTTACATCGGAGCGTGCGATCTCTTGCCTGAGATCGCTCCAGCCACGGCCTGCGGACTATTACATCGAGAGCTCGCAGTCTCGGGAGAGGCCGAGTTGGGAAGCTCCAACGATGCGGAAGGTTCGACAGCCCCGACCCGGGGTCAGATCGCTCGGCACGGGGAGCTGAGATTCCCCCCCCCCCCCCCACCCCAATGCAGCTGAACGCCCCGACGCGGTGGGCACAAACGCCGCCCGCCACGGGAGTAAGATCATCTCGTCAGCGGAAGGCTCAAAGGCAGGAACGGGGTACTGATTGGGGATGATCAGCCATGATCATATTGAATGACGGTGCTGGCTCGAAGGGCCAAATGGCCTCTACTCCTGCACCTGTTGTCTATTGTCTATTGTCTAATATTTTCATAACTGTACAATTAATTAATTTTCACTTTCCTCAGGCTCCTGTCAAGAATTGAAGCTGGCCAAATGATTGTGTAATTCAGTTTAGTTTATTGTCACTTGTGCCGAGGTACAGTGAAAAGCTTTTTGTTGCGTGCTAACCAGTCAACGGAAAGACAATCCATGATTACAGTCGAGTCATTTACAGCGGGCAGATACACGACAAAGGGAATTTGCTGTAGGAGTAGAGATTGAAGAGCGATTGTAGATACACAGAAACATATAAATTAGGTGCAGGAGTAGAGGCCATTCGGCCCTTCGAGCCTGCACCGCCCTTCAATATGATCATGGCTGATCATCCAACTCAGTATCCCGTACCTGCCTTCTCTCCATACCCTCTGATCCCCCTTAGCCACAAGGGCCACATCTAACTCCCTCTTACATATAGCCAATGAACTGTGGCCTCGACTACCCTCTGTGGCAGAGAGTTCCAGAGATTCACCACTCTCTGTGTGAAAAAAGTTCTTCTCATCTCGGTTTTAAAGGATTTCCCCCTTATCCTTAAGCTGTGACCCCTTGTCCTGGACTTCCCTAACATCGGGAACAATCTTCCTGCATCTAGCCTGTCCAACCCCTTAGGAATTTTGTAAGTTTCTATAAGATCCCCTCTCAATCTCCTAAATTCTAGAGAGTATAAACCAAGTCTATCCAGTCTTTCTTCATAAGACAGTCCTGACATCCCAGGAATCAGTCTGGTGAACATTCTCTGCACTCCCTCTATGGCAAGAATGTCTTTCCTCAGATTAGGAGATCAAAACTGTACGCAATACTCCAGGTGTGGTCTCACCAAGACCCTGTACAACTGCAGTAGAACCTCCCTGCTCCTATACTCAAATCCTTTTGCTATAGAAACATAGAAACATAGAAATTAGGTGCAGGAGTAGGCCATTCGGCCCTTCGAGCCTGCACCGCCATTCAATATGATCATGGCTGATCATCCAACTCAGTATCCCGTACCTGCCTTCTCTCCATACCCCCTGATCCCCTTAGCCACAAGGGCCACATCTAACTCCCTCTTAAATATAGCCAATGAACTGGGCCTCGACTACCCTCTGTGGCAGAGAGTTCCAGAGATTCACCACTCTGTGTGTGAAAAAAGTTCTTCTCATCTCGGTTTTAAAAGGATTTCCCCCTTATCCTTTTGCTATGAAAGCTAACATACCATTCGCTTTCTTCACTGCCTGCTGCACCTGCATGCCTACTTTCAATGTAATATTCCATAGACTGCCTGTGCTGCACGCGAGTGGTCATGCCCTACTTTCAATGTCAGGGTATGAGGGACCAGATAGAATCGAAGACACTGCTTCTGTGACTCAGCGGGTGGCACGCGAAGGAAATAGGCAACGTCGGGCCGAGGGCTGACGGCTAACGCTCCATAGATGCTGCTGCACCCGCTGAGTTTCTCCAGCTTTTAACCTAAGTTTCAGGGCATCGGGACTGAATCGAGCCGAGTGCATCGCGAATGCCGAGCGTCGCCTCCCTCCCTCCCTCCCTCCCTCGATCGCCCGCTCGCTCCCTGCCACACACAAAGCTGTAGAATAATGACAACCCTCTCAAGACTAAATAAGCATTTACAGTTTGCACAGAGAAGCCCCTAAAGCTGTCAAAAGTAGTGAGGGATGGCGCGGGAACCAAATTGAATAAGAGGAAGAGTGCTTATAGTTCAAAATACTGTGTGTTTGACTTGCTGGAGATCAAAGCACGCCCAAATTAATGGGGAAGGTAAATTCTTCAGTGTCTGAGATACACACGCAGACACCAGCCTCCAGAGAACATCTCCAAAATGAAATATAAGTGCACTTCACTATTTTACGAGTACACCATTTGTGTGTTCGGCAGAAACATTGTTTATTGAAGGTCATTCATTTTGTTGAATGTGTGAGGAAAAATTGTGGCCCTGTTTTATAAGTTCTAGGAGAAGAATTAGGCCAATTCGGCCAATCCAGTCTATAGACAATGGACAGTAGGTGCAGTAGTAGGCCATTCGGCCCTTTGAACCAGCACCGCCATTCAATGTGATTATGGCTGATCATCCCCAATCAGTACCCCGTTCCTGCCTTCTCCCCATATCCCCTGACTCCACTATTTTTAAGAGCCCTATCTAGCCCTCTCTTGAAAGCATCCAGAGAACCCGCCTCCACCGCCCTCTGAGGCAGAGAATTCCACAGACTCACCACTCTCTGTGAGAAAACGTGTTTCCTCGTCTCCGTTCTAAATGGCTTACCCCTTATTTTTAAACTGTGTGGCCCCTGGTTCTGGGCTCCCCCAACATCGAGAACATGTTTCCTGCCTCTAGCTTGTCCAAACCCTTAACAATCTTATGTGTTTCAACGAGATATCCTCTCATCCTTCTAAACTCCAGAGTGTACAAGCCCAGCTGCTCCATTCTCTCAGCAAATGACAGTCCCGCCATCCCAGGAATTAACCATGTAAACCTACGCTGCACTCCCTCAATAGCAAGAATGTCCTTCCTCAATTTAGGGGACCAAAACTGCACACAATACTCCAGGTGTGGTCTCACTAGGGCTCTGTACAACTGCAGAAGGATCTCTTTGCTCCTATATTCGATTCGTCTTGTTATTAAGGCCAACAGGCCATTCGCTTTCTTCACTCCCTGCTGTACCTGAATGCTTACTTTCATAGACTGATGTACAAGGACCCCCAGATCCCGTTGTACTTCCCCTTTTCCCAACTTGACGCCATTTAGATAGTAATCTGCCTTCCTGTTTTTGCTACCAAAGTGGATAACCTCACATTTATCTGCATTAAACTTCATCTGCCATGCATCTGCCCACTCCCCCAACCTGTCCAAGTCACCCTGCATTCTCATAGCATAGTCTACTCATAGTCTACTCAGCCATTCAATCAAGGCTGATTTATCTTTTTAAGTTTTCATTTATGAAGGATATTTTTTTCCCCCCTGAATTATCAAGAGTAAATTAATGAAATAAAATTCCAAATCTGGTTTGGATCAGATCAAATATCAAAAATGATTTACGTTCATAAGTGATAGGAGCTGAATTAGGCCCTTCGGCCCATCAAGTCTACTCCGCCATTGAATCGTGGCTGAACTATCTTTTCCTCTCAACCCCAATCTCCTGCCTTCTCCCATATCTTAAGATGTTAGACTTTACAGATGCACTGTCGAAACAGGCCCTTCGGCCCACCGAGTCCGCACTGACCCCCGATCACCCCGTACTCCAGCCTTATCACACACTTAAGGGACAATTATTTAATTTTAAACAAAGCCAATTAACCTACAAACTCCACATGGACAGCACCCGTAGTCGGGATCGAACCCGGGTCTCTGGCGCGGTAAAGTGGCAACAAGACAATATTGCAGAGTTCACGGTCAGTCACGGAACAGATATACTCTACGTACCACTGAATCACTGAATATCAGTGGATAATATTAAGGCAGAGATGGACAAATTCTTGATTAGAACGGGTGTCAAGGGTTATGGGGAGAAGGCAGGAAAATGGGATTAGGAGGCAGAGCTCAGCCATGATTGAATGGCGGAGTGGACTCGATGGGCCGAATGGCCTAATTCTACTCCAATAACTTGCGAACCTGTATACTTGTGAATCCACACTGCCAAATTTGTTAAATGATACCAGGGTGACAACCAGAAATGTATATTCACGCTTAAAGCGATACAGACACATGAAATTAATTGATTAAAATAATACAAAATAAACTGAGCATTTAAAAATGATACACAATGATTCAATTTATTTGTTGTCATTTGAACCTCATTGAGGTTCAAACGAAATTTGGTTTCTGCAGTCATACACACAAGAAAAAGAACCAAGACACAACACAATTTACACACACATCTATCACCATGAATCTCCTCCTCGCTGTGATGGAAGGCAAAGTCTTATCTCTCCCCTGCACTCCCCCATTCTCCTCCCAATGTTAAAGTCAAAGCCCCCGGCGGGCGATGGTAAATAAGTCCCGCGGCCATTAAAACCGCGCCGGGCGATGCAAGGCTACACTCCGGGTCTTGATGTTGGAGCCCCCCGGCGGGCGCTAGCAAATCCCGCGGCCATTAAAGCCGCGCCGGGCGATGCAAGGCCACGCTCTGGGTCTTGATGTTGGAGCCCCTGGCGGGCGCTAACAAATCTCACTGTCATTTAAAGCCGCGCCGGGCGATGATGTAAGGCCCCGCTCCAGGTACTTTTCAACCCCGCAACTCGGGCGCGAGAAGTAGCCGTTGAGGAAGCCCCTGAAAAGCGGTCTCCCACCAGGGACCCGCGGGCTCCCGGTGTCACCGTCCACCAGACCTGCGGTTGGAGCCTCCGAATCCCTGGGGTCGGCCAGCAGCAGCGCGCCACCACAGCTCCACCCGCTCCGAACTCGGCCAGCTCCACAACGGTGGGTAGGTCCGCAGGCTCCGCGACTGGAGCCCCAGGTCGTTCCGGTTGGAGGCCGCTCCACGGTGCTCGGCCCAACGGCAACGGAGACCCGACAGAGAAAAGGTCGGGTTGTCCTTACAGGGAAAAGATTTTAAAAGTTTCCCTACCCCCTGCCCCCCCACACACACATACCCAGTTAAAAAAAAACTATAAACTACACTGAAACGAGACAGTAAAATAAGTAAGGTTAGCTAGCTGATAAAGCAAGGTTTACAAATGGACAGATGGACAGAAAGTGCTGGAGTAATTCAGCGGGTCAGGCAGCATCCCTGGAGAACATGGATAGGTGACGTTTCGGGTCGGGACCCTTCTTTAGCCAAACCAACATCTGCAGTTCATTGTTTTTTTTGCTGTTTTTTACAACACACAGGGTCTGCGGACGATGATTGAGAGAAAGATCCATTTGCAATGAATCACCCATTCACTGGGGATAATCAGTCAATACAAAAACGTGGTCAATAAAGCCAATTAAATTCTGTGTTGTGTCAATGTGCAGTGATTACAAACTCAAACAAACTATTTTCTGCCCCTGACTCTAGTCTTTCACAATGGATTAGTCAGCAATTTATTCATCACAGAAACTCAAGGAACTGCAGATGCTGGAGTCTTGAGCAAAACACAAAGTGCTGGAGTATTTCACCGCTTCCTGTTTCCTCAAGATATTGATCATGTTTACCACTTCATAATCTCAATAGACAATAGACAATGGGTGCAGGAGTAGGCCATTTGGCCCTTCGAGCCAGCACCGCCATTCAATGTGATCATGGCTGATCTTCCCCAATCAGTACCCCGTTCCTGCCTCCTCCCCATATCCCCTGACTCCGCTATCTTTAAGAGCCCTATCTAGCTCTCTCTTGAAAGCATCCAGAGAACCGGCCTCCACCGCCCTCTGAGGTAGAGAATTCCACAGACTCACACACAACTCTGTGTGAAAAAGTGGTTCCTCGTCTCCGTTCTAAATGGCGCACCCCTTATTCTTAAAATAAGTCTCAGGATTTATTATTTGGTTGGTATTTAGCACGGTGGCGCAGCGGTAGAGTTGCTGCCTTTCGTCGCCAGAGACCCGGGTTCGATCCTGACTACGGGCGCTGTCTGTACGGAGTTTGAACGTTCTCCCCGTGACCTGCGTGGGTTTTCTCCGGAAGCTCCGGTTCCCTCCCACACTCCAAAGACGTTAATCGGCTTCAGTATAATTGTAAATTGTCCCCCACGTGTTAGTGCGCGGGGATCACTGCTCGGCGCGGACTTGGTGGGCCCAAGGGGCTGGCTCCATGCTGTACCTCTAAACTAAATGAAGTATTTGATTAGCTTTCAATCTTCAGTTATAATTCTAAAATTTATTTAGTTCAAGAAACATAAAAGGAACCATTTTTGCATTAACGGTGGACAAAAATGCTGGAGAAACTCAGCGGGTGAGGCAGCGTCTATGGAGCGAAGGAATAGGCGACGTTTCGGGTCGAGACCCGGAAGGGTCTCGACCCGAAACGTCGCCTATTCCTTCGAGAAGAATGGTCTCGACCCGAAACGTCACCTATTCCTTCGCTCCACAGATGCTGCCTCACCCGCTGAGTTTCTCCGGCATTTTTGTCTACCGTCGATTTTTCCAGCATCTGCAGTTCCTTCCCAACCATTTTGTATTAAAATCGCTGTGGACCAAGTGGAACTATCGGCTACTATTCATTGTAGTTTAGTTTAATTTGCATATTTAGTTTCAATTGCATAAAGGGCGGGCACATTGGTGGAACGGGTAGATTGCTGCCTCACAGCGCCAGAGACCTGGGTTCGATCCTGATCTTGGGTGCTTACTGTGTGGAGTTTGCATGTTCACAAGACGTGCAGGTTTGTAGGTTTATTGGCCCTCTGTAAAATTCCCTCTGAAGTGTCATGGTAGACAGCTTTATTACATAGAAACATTTAGAAAATAGGTGCAGGAGTAGGCCATTCGGCCCTTCGAGCCTGCACCGCCATTTGATATGATCATGGCTGATCATCCAACTCTGTATCCCATCCCTGCCTTCTCTCCATACCCCCCTGATCCCTTTAGCCACAAGGGCTACATCTAACTCCTTCTTAAATATAGCCAATGAACTGTGGCCTCAACTACTTTCTGTGGCAGAGAACTCCACAGATTCACCACTCTCTGTGTAAAAGTTTTTTTCTTCATCTCTGTCCTAAAAGACTTCCCCCTTATCCTGAAACTCTGGCCCCTTGTCCTGGACTTCCCCAACATCGGGAACAATCTTCCTGCATCTAGCCTGTCCAACCCCTTAAGGATTTTGTAAGTGAACGCGTTATTCAACTCACGCATAGTCCTTGCACTGACTGGATAGCACGCAACAAAACAGTTTCTCACTGTACCTTGGGTACACGTGACATTAAACTAAACTGACTAACCAGGGAGTGGATGAGAAAATGAGACAACATACAACCAGTGTGAGCGGGTGATCGATGATCAGCGTGGACTTAGTGGGCCTGTTTCCATGCGGTATCTCTCAAGTAAACTAATTAACTACACCCTACTGGAATGGTTGAAACAATTCCTTGGATTTAACACTGAGCTAGTTAATAGTTCATAATAAGCTTATAAATTCTCGGAACAGAATCAGGCCATTCGGCCCATCAAGTCTACTCTGCCATTCAATCATGGCTGATCTTTCTTTCCCTCCCAACCCCACTTTCCTGCCTCCTGCCCCCCCCCCCCCCCCCCCCCCGCCACAACCCCTGACACCCGTACTAATCAAGAATCTATCTGTGTTCAAGAAGGAACTGCAGATGCTGCAAAATCGAAGGTAGACAAAAGTGCTGGAGAAACTCAGCGGGTACGGCAGCATCTATGGAGCGAAGGAAATAGGCAACGTTTCGGGCTGATGCAGGGTGGGAGGGGGGGGGGGGGGCGGGAAGAAGAAGGGAAGAGGAGGAGTCAGAGGGCTGAGGGAGAGCTGAGAAGGGGAGGAGACAGCAAGGGTTACCGGAAATTGGAGAATTCTCTGCCACAGAAGGTAGTTGAGGCCACAGTTCATTGGCTATATTTAAGAGGGAGTTAGATGTGGCCCTTGTGACTAAAGGGATCAGGGGGTATGCAGAGAAGGCAGGTACAGGATACTGAGTTGGATGATCAGCCATGATCATATTGAATGGCGGTGCAGGCTCGAAGGGCCGAATGGCCTACTACTGCAACTATTTTCTATGTTTCTGTAAGTCAATGTTCATGCCGCTAGGGTGCAGACTGCCCAAGTGAAATATAAGGCGCTGCTCCTCCAATTTCCGGTGGTGCTCACTCTGGCTATGGAGGAGGCCCAGGACAGAGAGGTCGGATTCGAAATGGGAGGGGGAGTTGAAGTGCTGAGCCACCGGGAGATCAGGTTGGTTAAGCGGACTATGCGGAGGTGTTCGGTGAAACGAACAATCTATCTATCTCCGCCTTAAAAATATCCATTGACTTGGCCTCCACGACCTTCTGTGGCAATGAATTCCACAGTTTCACAACCCTCTGACTAAATCAAGTCCTCCTCATCTCTTTCCTAAAGGTATGATCTTTAATCCTACGGCTGTGACCTCTGGTCCTCGACTCTCCCACTAGTGGAAAACATCCTCTCCAGATCCACTCTATCCAAGCCTTTTGCTATTCGGTAAGTTTCAATGAAGTCTCCCCTCATCCTTCTCAATAGTAAGTAAGTTAATCTTAAGGGGCTGTACTTATTTATATTTAAACGCTGCAGAGAGCTGATAGCAGCATTGTTCACAAGGCATTTTGTGGAACTGCTCACTTTACAATAGTACATCTCTTTAGGGATTCTTTTTGTTAGCAGTTATTGATTTCAATTAACTGTTCCTAGTTAGTAACCCTGTTCAGGATTAATTTATATCCTTTGGCTTCCATCATGAATAATGCAGGGAGCTCGAAGATTCATATTTTTAGAAACTTCTTTCCAATTGTGCTTAGCATTAAATGTTTCATTTTACAACCAAATGCTTGTGTGTGTGAAAGTTTTCAGTTAAAGGTTCAAGATTCAAGAGAGTTTATTGACATATGTACAATATGCAGTTCACCCATTCGTTCTGTTGCCTGTCTCAATAGACAATAGACAATAGGTTCAGGAGTAGGCCATTCGGCCCTTCGAGCCAGCACCGCCATTCAATGTGATCATGGCTGATCATCCCCAATCAGTACCCCGTTCCTGCCTTCTCCCCATATCCCCTGACTCCGCTATCTTTAAGAGCCCTATCTAGCTCTTTGAAAGTATCCAGAGCCTCCGAGGCAGAGAATCTCACAGACTCACCACTCTCTTTGAGAAAAAGTGTTTCCTCATCTCTGTTCTAAATGGCTTATCCCTTATTCTTAAACTGTGGCCCCTGGTTCTGGACTCCCCCAACATGGCTGATCTACCTTTCCCTCTTAACCCCATTCTCCTGCCTTCTCCCCATAACCCTTGACACCCGTGCTAATCAAGAATCTATCAATCTTTGCCTTAAAAATGAATATTGAATGGCCCCCACAGAATCCTACAGATTCACCACCCATTGACTGAAGAAATTCCTCCTCATCTCCTTCCTAAAGGAACGTCTTTCAATTCTGAGGCTGTGACCTCTGGTCCTAGATTCTCCCTCTAGTGGAAACATCCTCTCCGTATCCACGGTAGACAAAAGCGCTGGGGAAACTCAGCGGGTGCAGCAGCATCGATGGAGCGAAGGAAATAGGCAACGTTTCGGGATGAATCCCTTGGGAAATAGGCGACGTTTCGGGACGAAACCCTTGGGAATTAGGCGACATTTCGGGACGAGTCCCTTGTGAAATAGGCAACGTTTCGGGACGAAACCCTTGGGAAATAGGCAACATTTCGGGACGAATCCCTTGGGAATTAAGCAACGTTTCGGGAGGAAACCCTTGGGAAATAGGCAACATTTCGGGACGAAACCCTTGGGAATTAGGCGACGTTTCGGGACGAAACCCTTGGGAATTAGGCGACGTTTCGGGAGGAATCCCTTGGGAAATAGGCAACGTTTCGGGACTAAACCCTTGGGAAATAGGCAACGTTTCGGGATGAATCCCTTGGGAAATAGGCAACGTTTCGGGACGAAACCCTTGGGAATTAGGCGACGTTTCAGGACGAATCCCTTGGGAAATAGACAACGTTTCGGGCTGAAACCCTTCTGGGTTTCGGCCCGAAACGTTGCCTATTTCCTTCGCTCCATAGATGCTGCTGCACCCGTTGAGTTTCTCCAGCACTTTTGTCTACCTTCGATTTTCCAGCCTCTGCAGTTCCTTCTTAAACTTTCCGTATCCCCACTATCTAGGCGTGGTTTGAGTGAGAACAAGTTTTACTCCTGGTAGATTTAAGATTCTGCAGTTGGGAAAGTTTTTCCGAAGTTTAATGAAACTGTAGTTTTAAGAAAAGACATGGACGGAGTACTTGAGCTGCCAAATGGCGCAAAATGTTGCCAACAGCTTCACCCTGACCTTCGTGATGGAGCGGAGGTTATTGATTGAGCAGCTGAAGATAGATTGTCTTTCAGACGAAATATTAAATTGTGTTTCAATGTTGTCCAAGGGAGCAGATCACTGAGGTCTTCTTTAAAAAAAACCACTCTCAAAACTAAACAACACAACACATCCTTTCTTTGTGTCGGAAGGAACTGCAGATGCCGGATTACACCGCAGATAGACACAAAATGCTGGAGTAACTCCACGGGACAGGCAGCATCTCTGGAGAGAAGGAATGGGTGACGTTTCGTGGTCGAGGCCCCTCTTTAGAAAGGACATGGTGAAGAAGTGTCCCAGCCCGAAACGTCACCTATCCATGTTCCCTTAGAGATGCTGCCTGACATTAAGTTCATTGACAATAGGCAACAGGTGCAGGAGTAGGCCATTCGGCCCTTCGAGCCAGCACCGCCATTCAATGTGATCATGGCTGATCATCCCCAATCAGTACCCCGTTCCTGCCGTCTCCCCATATCCCCTGACTCCGCTATTTTTAAGAGCCCTATCTAGCTCTCTCTTGAAAGTATCCAGAGAACCGGCCTCCACCGGAAAACCCTCTGAGGCAGAGAATTCCACAGACTCGCACTCTCTGTGAGAATTCCACAGACTCTCTGTGAGAAAAAGTGTTTCCCCGTCTCTGTTCTAAATGGCCTACTCCTTATTCTTAAACTGTGTGGCCCTTGGTTCTGGACTCCCCCAACATCGGGAACATGTTTCCAAACGCTTAATAATCTTTTGTGTTTCAATAAGATCCCCTCTCATCCTTCTAAACTCCAGAGTGTACAAGCCCAGCTGCTCCATTCTCTCGGCATATGACAGTCCCGCCATCCCCCGGAATGAACCCTGTAAACCTACGCTGCACTCCCTCAATAGCAAGAATGTCCTTCCTATGTCGAGGCCCCTCTTTAGAAAGGACATGTTGAAGAAGTGTCCCAGCCCGAAACGGCACCTATCCATGTTCCCCAGAGATGCCGCCTGACTCATTGAGTTACGGGCCTGTCCCACCTGGCGATTTCTTAGGCAACTGCCGGTGACCGTCTCAGTCGTTGGAGGTCGCCGAGAAACCAGCGACAACGTACATCGTCCTGGCGACAACCTACGCCAAGCGCTTACGTCGGGAGAAGTCAAGCTACGCTCATTGGCGTCAAACCCACCGGAAAAGACGCTATGACTTTTTGCGCGACTGAGGAGGCGACCCACGGTGACCACCGCCGGACACGTGGCGCCAAACTAGTCGCCTGTACTTGGGACTAAAAGTGGGACAGGCCGATTACTCCAGCACTTTGTGTCCTTTTGCGTACACCAGCATCTGCAGTTCCCTGGGGTTGTATGTTTTTGTTTCTAAAAGAAATGACCACTTCAGTTCACTGTGGGGACAATTGTATTGTATTGTATTGTCAAGTCAAGTCAAGTCAAGTTTATTTGTCACATACACATACGAGATGTGCAGTGAAATGAAAGTGGCAATGCTCGCGGACATTTGTGCAAAAGACAAACAACAAAACAACCAAACAAATTATAAACACAATCATAACACACATATTATTTTACATAATAAATAATAGAAGGAAAAACGTTCTGTAGAGTTAGTCCCTGGTGAGAAAGGCGTTTACAGTCCGAATTGCCTCTGGGAAGAAACTCCTTCTCAACCTCTCCGTTCTCACCACATGGCAACGGAGGCGTTTGCCTGACCGTAGCGGCTGGAACAGTCCGTTGCAGGGGTGGAAGAGGTCTCTTCCACCCCTGCTTGTATTGTATTGTATATCTTTATTGTCATTTCCTGAGTACTCACATACCCAGAGGAAACAAAAAAACGTTGCTCAACCAGTGTCCATTCAGTGTGTAGTAAAAAATAAATAGAAATAAAAATACATATATCATGAACAAATGAACACTCTACTAAACATCAACAGGCGTTGCGATCGGCAGTGGCACGACAGTGGCTCTGCTGCAGTGTTCCCGAACATACCCTCTGATCTACTGTAAATACAGTGCACATTATTATGAATTTAAATGCCAGCATAAACTGGTTTCATTAACACACTGCACTAAAGTTTATTTAATTCCCTTCATTTACTTTGTCTCCCAGGGTCACTGCACCACAGTGCCGTCTCCTCATTCATTTCTTTACCCTGGTGGGATTTGAACTCAAAGGGGCAGCTGAGCAGTGTTGAATGGGACCTGATGATTGGATTGCCTTCAATGTCATTACACTGATTTGCCTACTTTATTTATAGACGACTTTGCCTGATTAAATAAAATTACAGCAAGATGGACAACTTTGTCAGAAAGTGTTGGAGTAAACAGTATGATTCATTTAATTACCTGCTAAAACACAGTTATTACGTTTGTCGAGTGAGAATTGGCTTGCTCTACATATTGGCACAAACACTTTGAAAGTCACCTTTGTGTTTTTAAAGGCGCAAGCAATAACATTACCAATGCGCCGTTGAATTACCATTTTTGTTTTCGAATGGAATATAATTAGTCTTTTTCGAAGCTTATTCTGAGCAATTTAAATCACATGGTATTTTGTTTGAGGACTATTGGTCTTTGGTCTGCAGAAGGGTCAAAGACCCGAAATGTCATCTATTCCTTTTCTCAAGAAATGCTGCCTGACACGCTGAGTTTTAAGCCTCTGTCCCACTTAGGAGACCTAGACGGCAACCTCTGGTGACCTTGCCCACCACCCAAAAACAAATCAAGGTCGAGAGGTGACCTGCAACCTCCTACCACCTCCCACGCATGTGTTGAAAACCTTCCTCAACTATGAAGGAAACCGGCTTCGACTAGACCTGCGACTAAAAAATGCTCGATTTTTAAAACGGCAACTTGTTTATAGTCGAGGCCCGTTTTAATCATGATGAAAAAATAGCAGCAATCTCGATGAAGCCTCGACCAAGCGAAAACCACTTTTGACCATTAGGGAGAGTGACCAAAACCTCCGGTGACCTCATGGAAACCTTGGGTGGTGTGCAAGCTCACCAGAAGTTGCTGTATAGGTCTCCTAAGTGAGACAGGGGCTTACCTCCAGCATTTTGTGGCTATCAGCATTCCAGAAAAATGGACTCAGTGCCTTACTGTATTGCAAACATGAGACATTAGGTTTTGGAGATACAGCGCAGAAACAGGCCCTGTTGTCCACTGAGTCCGCGCCGGCCAGCGATCACCCCGTACACTAACACTATCCTACACAATAGGAGAGGTTGAGAAGGAGTTTCTTCCCAGAGGCCATTCGGACTGTAAACGCCTATCTCACCAGGGACTAACTCTACAGAACATTTTTCCTTCCATTATTTATTATGTAAAATAATATGTGTGTTATGATTGTGTTTATAATTTGTTTGGTTGTTTTGTTGTTTGTCTTTTGCACAAAAGTCCGCGAGCATTGCCACTTTCATTTCACTGCACATCTCGTATGTGTATGTGACAAATAAACTTGAGACTTGACTTGACTTGAATAGGGAAATTTACCATTTTTTATCCCAAAGCCAGTTAACCTACAAACCTGTACGCCTTTGGAGTGCGGGAGGAAACCGGAGCACCCGGAGAAAACCCACGCAGGTCACGGGGAGAACGTACGAACTCCGTATGGACGGCACCCGTAGTCAGGATCGAACCCGGGTCCCTGGCGTTGTGAGGCAGCAACTCTACCGTTGCGCCACCGTGCCCGCTGAATATGCTTTTTTTGATTTTCGGCAATAGACAATAGGTGCAGGAGTAGGCCACTCGGCCGTTCAAGCCAGCACCGTCATTCAATGTGATCATGGCTGATCATCCCCAATCAGTACCCCGTTCCTACCTTCTCCCCATATCCCCTGACTCTGCTATTTTTAAGAGCTCTATCTAGCTCTCTCTTGAAAGCATCCAGAGAACCGGCCTCCACCGCCCTCTGAGGCATTTTTGTTCTGATTTTGTACCATGAGGAATTTTGTAAAATAAAATATTGCAATATTTGATCCTTTATCTCAGAGCTCTGAATTCAGCAAGTTGCCCGTTTAAAAAATGATCATTCAAGGTTTGGTTTCGTGCCAAGTTTTGGTACCTTCTGAGTGTAACGTTTCCCACGTTGTACTTGGCTTGAACGGGAACCCGACTCCCACGAATGTAGCACAGTCGGTCCACTCTGTGCGGGACAATCTTTCAAAAGATGAGAGAGTTAGTGATGCCTCTAACGCAGTAATTCAGGGCAGCGTCTGCGTCCAAACACCAGGCTGCCACAAACTCATTCACATCATTAGAAAAGGTTCAGTCGACTCTTATGAATTGCTCAGTTTATAGACAATAGACAATAGGTGCAGGGGTAGGTAGATGCACACGAACACACGCACACACGCACACGCACACGCACACGCACACCGCCATTCAATGTGATCATGTCTAATCATCCACAATCAGTACCCCGTTCCTGCCTTCTCACCATATCCCCCGACTCCGCTATCTTTAAGAGCCCTATCTAACTCTCTCTTGAAAGCATCCAGAGAATCGGCCTCCACTGCCTTCAGAGGCAGCAAATTTTGCAGATTCACAATTCTCTGGTTGAAAAGGTTTCTCCTCATCTCCGTTCTAAATGGCCCACCCCTTATTCTTAAACTGTGGCTAAAGTGTTTAAGAAGGAACTGCAGATGCTGGAAAATCGAAGGTAGACAAAAGTGCTGGAGAAACTCAGCAGGTGCAGCAGCATCTACGGAGCGAAGGAAATAGGCAACGTTTCGGGCTGAAACCAAGGAAATAGGTAACATTTCGTGCCGAAACCCTTGGTTTTGGCCCGAAACGTCGCCTATTTCCTTCGCTCCATAGATGCTGCTGCACCCGCTGAGTTTTTCCAGCACTTTAGTCTATCTTAAACTGTGGCCCCTGGTTCTGGACTCCCCCAACATCGGGATTAATGTGTGGGGATTGTTGGTTAGCACGGCCTCGATGGGCTGAAGGGCCTGTTTCCGTGCTGTGTCTCCATGCTCTATCTAAGGCAGGACAACACAATGGAAGCTAATTTTATTGATGTGTAAATATTGAACATAACGGCAGCGCCTTATGAAACGTTTTCATTGCTCCCTGTATCTCTGTGGAATGCTTTAATGTAATTAGTTTAGAGATACAGTGTAGAGACAGGCCCTTTGACCCACCGAGTCTGCATCGACCAGCGATCACCAGTACACTAGTTCTATCCTGCACCCTGGAGACAATTTACAGAAGCCAATTAATCTACAAACCTGCACGTCTTTGGAGTGTGGGAGGAAACCAGAGAACCCGGAGAAAACCCACACAGTCACAGGGCAAACGTACAAGCTCTGTACAGGCACGACCCGTAGTCAGGATCGAACCCAGGTCTCTGGCGCTGTAAGGCAGCAACTCTACTGTTGCATCAACTTAACAACTTAAGTTGTAAAGTTTTCACCAGAAACTCTGGTAGATTACAGATAGGTGAGTTTTTGTTATATGTGTGTGTGTGTGTGTTTGTGTATGTGCACGTGTGTGCGCGCGTGTGTGTGCGTGTGTATGTGTATGTGTGTGTGTGTGTGTGTGTGTGTGTGTGTGTGTGTGTGTGTGTGTGTGTGTGTGTGTGTGCATGTGTGTGTGTGTGTGTGTGTGTGTGTGTGTGTGCATGTGTGTGTGTGTGTGTGCATGTGTTTGTGTGAGCGTGTGTGCATGTGCGTGTGCATGTGTGTGTGTGCATGTGTGTGTGTGTGTGAGTGTGAGCGTGTGTGCATGTGCGTGTGCATGTGTGTGTGCTTGTGTGCATGTTTGTGTGTGTGTGTGTGTGTGTGTGTGTGTGTGTGTGTGTGTGTGTGTGTGTGTGTGTGTGTGTGTGTGTGTGTGTGTGTGTGTGTGTGTGTGCGCGTCTGAGTGTGTGTGCGTGCATGTGTGTGCATGTGTGTGTTTGTGTGAGCGTGTGTGCATGTGCGTGTGCATGTGTGTGTGTGCATGTGTGAGCTTGTGTGCATGTTTGTGCGTGTGTGTGCGTGTGCGTGTTCGTGTGCGTGTGCATCTACCTGCTTGTTGCAGCCTCTTTAACACAGAGTGACAGCTCTCTGCGGTGACTTGGCTGCTGGGGGGATGAGAGGGATTGGCCAATTCTCTGGTAATTTTTAAATTAATGCGCTCCCACTGAGTGGACGTGGTGGCCAGCAGGACTAAATCTGCACCAGTTATTGTATCCGTCATTGTAATGAAGATTGCACAATGTTACAGCACAGATACAGGTGCTACTGGCCCAGTGCTGTTGCTATTCTCCGCACTGAAGCTCTTCCCAACTCAATCTGTTAAAAAAAGTACCGAAAAGATTCTATCTTCAAGAAGCAAAATCAATAAATAGGAAGTTTCTCCTGCGCTTAAAACCAGCGTAGTTATTCTTGTAATTTGGCTAAACCTGTGATATTCTTGTTGAGGAACATTGTAAAGAAGATAAAAGTGATTTACCAATGGCTTTTAGATCTGATAGTGGCGTTTAAGAGGCTTTTAGAGGCGCATGGAGGTGCGGGGAATAGAGGGATGTGCATCGCGTGCATGCAGAGGAGAACTTGGCATCATGTCTGGCACAAACCTGATGGGCCGAAGGGCCTGTTCCTGCGCTGAACTGTCCTGTGTTGTCAGGGGATATGTGGAGAAGGCAGGAACGGGGTACTGATTGGGGATGATCAGCCATGATCACATTGAATGGCGGTGCTGGCTCGAAGGGCCGAATGGCCTACTCCTGCATCTATTGTCTATTATCTATTGTCTCCCTCCTCTCCCTGCATATCCATGTGTCTCTTAAATCCCACGTTAAATCATGTTAGAGATTTCAATGAACCGAATGTCAATGAAATTAGGGGGGCAAGGTGGTGCAGTGGTAGAGTTGCTGCCTCACAGTGCCAGAGACCCGGGTTCCATCCTGACTATGGCTGCTGTCTGTGCGGAGTTTGCATGTTCTCCCAGTTTCCTCCAGGATGTCTGGTTTCCCCCCCACACTCCAAAGGCGTGCAGGTTTGCAGGCTAATTGGCTGGGTATAAATGTAAACTTGTCCCCAGCGTGTGTAGGATAGTGTCAATGTGCTGGGATCGCTGGTCGGCGCGGACTCGGTGGGCCGAAGGGCCTGTTTCTGCGCTGTACCTCTCAAGGAAACTAAACTGGCAATTCCAATTGACAGCGCGGTACTGAGGGAAACGCGGTGGTTACCTGTGCGATCTGTTTGAGAGCCCGGCATCGCTCCAAGGCCCTTTGTTGCTCTTGCAGCCGGTTCGGCTGCTGGCTGATACCAGATGGTGGGTCAGCTGAAGCTCGGCATGGAGGCCTCCTGGGCAGAGCTGAGCTGTACTTGGTGGCCTGCAGATTGACAAAGGCCAGTCACAACACCTTCAGTTTTAATTTAGTTTAGTTACAATAGACAATAGACAATAGGTGCAGGAGTAGGCCATTTGGCCCTTCGAGCCAGCACCGCCATTTAATGTGACCATGGCTGATCATCCCCAATCAGTACCCCGTTCCTGCCTTCTCCCCATATCCCCTGACTCCACTAGCCCCTAGAGCTCTATCTAACTCTCTCTTAAATCTATCCAGTGACTTGGCCTCCACTGCCCTCTGTGGCAGGGAATTCCACACATTCAGAACTCTCTCGGGTGAAATATAGAAACATAGAAAATAGGTGCAGGAGGAGGCCATTCAGCCCTTCGAGCCTGCACCACCATTCATTGTGATCATGGCTGATCGTCCCCTATCAATAACCCATGCCTGCCCTCTCCCCATATCCCTTGACTCCACTAGCCCCTAGAGCTCTATCTAACTCTCTCTTAAATCCATCCAGTGACTTGGCCTCCACTGCCCTCTGTGGCAGGGAATTCCACACATTCAGAACTCTCTCGGGTGAAAAAGTTTTTTTCTCACCTCAGTCTTAAATGACCTCCCCTGACTCCGCTATTTTTTAAGAGCCCTATCCAGCTCTCTCTTTGAAAGCAACCAGAGAACCCGCCTCCACTGCCCTCCAAGGCAGAGATTTCCACAGACACAGGCCAGAAACGGGCCCTTAGGCCTACTGAGTTGACACCGACCAGCCATCTCCCCGTACATTAGCACTATCCCACACTCGGGATAGTTTACAATTTACAGAAGGGGCGAACGAGAACACTGTGAAGTGCTTTTAGTTGGGTTCAGAATAGCCGGCTGATATGGAAACAGCCCTGACATTGACAGAAGGGACCAAACAAGGCCAATGTTTCTCCCTTTCACCTTGTGTTTTCAGCTTGTGACCTTTCTGTCCTGGGCCTCCTCCACTGTCAGACTGAGGCCAAGCGCAAATTGGAGGAACAGCACCTCATATTTCCCTAACTTCAAGTAACCCTTGCTTCCCCCCCTCTCTCCATCCCTCCCCCACTCAAGTGGTTGTACCGGCCTCACAGCCGTCTTGTTGAGTCTCATCGTCGGGAACTTGTTTTCACCAAGCCCACAGCTGACAATGGCTTGTTCCCTTTTGTCTCTCATTCATTTAGAAACATAGAAACATAGAAAATAGGTGCAGGAGTAGGCCATTCGGCCCTTCGAGCCTGCACCGCCATTCATTCATATGATCATGGCTGATCATCACCTCAGTATCCCGTACCTGCCTTCTCTCCATACCCCCTGATCCCCTTAGCCACAAGGGCCACATCTAACTCCCTCTTAAATATAGCCAATGAACTGGCCTCAACTACCCTCTGTGGCAGAGAGTTCCAGAGATTCACCACTCTCTGTGGTGAATTTCTTCTCTATCTCTCTACATCACCATCTATATCTTTTGTTTCCCTCTCCCCTGGCTCTCAGTCTGAAGAAGGGTCCCGACCCGAAACGTCACCCATATCTTTTCTCCAGAGATGCTGCCTGTCCCGCTGAGTTACTCCAGCTTTTTATGTCTATCTTATGTCTTTTATTTAGTTTTGTTTAGTTCGGAGATACGGCACGGAAACAGGCCCTTCGGCCAACCGAGCCCACACCGACCATCGATCACCCGTCCACACTAGTTCTATGTTAGGTCGACAAAAGTGCTGGAGAAACTCAGCGGGTGCAGCAGCATCTCTGGAGAAAAGATATGGGTGACGTTTCGGGTCGGGACCCTTCTTCAGCTTAAGGATAAGGGGGAAATCCTTTAAAACCGAGATGAGAAGAAGTTTTTTCACACAGAGAGTGGTGAATCTCTGGAATTCTCTGCCGCAGAGGGTAGTCGAGGCCAGTTCATTGGCTATATTTAAGAGGGAGTTAGATGTGGCCCTTGTGGCTAAGGGGATCAGAGGGTATGGAGAGAAGGCAGGTACGGGATACTGAGTTGGATGATCAGCCATGATCATATTGAATGCTCGAAGGGCCGAATGGCCTACTCCTGCACCTAATTTCTATGTTTCTATATAAAATAAACCATAAGAAGCGTTTTGAACAGGGCGACCGTTTTGCTAAGTTTAGTTTCAATTCCCTTTGTCAAACTCTGTTTGGGGTGAGACTCCATTTCCCCAGGTGTCATTGGAAAATGGCATCATAAAATTCAATTAAAGTTTTTTGGCAGGCGCAGGTGATGCTACATTTGTACGTGTAATTTAATTTCCCAATCATTTCTGCTGATGTGTGCGCAACGCGAGTATTTTTTCTAAATTAACCTTTCTTTGTTCTCACCTGGGGGACCCTGCTGACGTGAGATTCACTGGCATCTGATGCCGGCATTGCAACCGAGGGCAGGCTGGCTCATAGGAAGTTGCCCCTTCATCATCTCAACAGAACCAGGCTGATTCCTGGGATGGCAGGACTTTCATATGAAGAAAGACTGGATAGACTCGGCTTGTACTCGCTAGAACTTAGAAAAGATTGAGGGGGGAATCTTATAGAAACTTACAAAATTCTTAAGGGGTTGGACAGGCTAGATGCAGGAAGATTGTTCCCGATGTCCAGATTGGTCTCCAAATCTGAGGAAGGACATTATTGCCATAGAGGGAGTGCAGAGAAGGTTCACCAGACTGATTCCTGGGATGTCAGGACTGTACTATGAAGAAAGACTGGATAGACTTGGTTTATACTCTCTAGAATTTAGGAGATTGAGATGGGATCTTATAGAAACTTACAAAATTCTTAAGGGGTTGGACAGGCTAGATGCAGGAAGATTGTTCCTGATGTTGGGGAAGTCCAGAACTAGAGGTCACAGTTTAAGGATAAGGGGGACCGAGATGAGAAAATCATTTTTCACACAGAGAGTGGTGAATCTGTGGAATTCTCTGCCACAGAAGGTAGTTGAGGCCACAGTTCATTGGCTATATTTAAGAGGGAGTTAGATGTGGCCCTTGTGGCTAAAGGGATCAGGGGATATGGAGAGAAGGCAGGTACGGGATACTGAGTTGGATGATCAGCCATGATCATATTGAATGGCGGTGCAGGCTGGAAGGGCCGAATGGCCTCTACTCCTGCACCTATTTTCGATGTTTCTATGTAACATGATGAAAATCCAGCGGCGACCAGAACAAGATACGACTCTTTGGGCGACTACTCACGACCATACGGGCTTCACCCCGCGACATGTCGCCTGTTTGGTCGTGAGTCGTCTCCTCAGTCGCCCAAAGAGTCGGACCTTGTTCTGGTCACCGCTGGATTTTCAACATGTTGAAAATTTTCGGCGACCTTCAACGACCTATTACGAGTATAACGGCAAGTCGCCGTAAACGTTGCGTAAGTGGGACAGGCCCATTACTATTAGATAGAAGCATAAAGCTGGAGTTACGGTCTGTGGGATTCTCTGCCTCAGAGGGTGGTGGAGGCAGGTTCTCTAGATGATTTCAAGAGAGAGCTAGATAGGGCTCCTAAAAATAGCGGAGTCAGGGATGGTTGTGGATGATCAGCCATGATCACATTGAATGGCGGTGCTGGCTCGTAGGGCCGAATGGCCTACTCCTCCCTGCACCTATTGTCCATTGTCTATTGTCTATTGTCTACTCAGCGGGACAGGCAGCATCTCTGGAGAGAAGGAATGGGTGACGTTTTGGGTCGAGACCCTTCTACAGACTGGTTAGGGATAAGAGGAAAGAGAGAAATAGATGGTGATATGGAGAGATAAAATGCAATGAATTAAATATAAGCAAACAGGTAATGATGATGGGAGTTTGTTGGGTGAAAACAAGAAGCTGGTGCGAGTTGGGTGAAGATTGGATAGAGAGAGGGAATGTCGGGGTTATTTGAAGTTAGAAATATCAATATTCATACC
This sequence comes from Leucoraja erinaceus, assembly GCF_028641065.1. Lineage (NCBI taxonomy): Eukaryota > Metazoa > Chordata > Chondrichthyes > Rajiformes > Rajidae > Leucoraja > Leucoraja erinaceus. The sequence goes on from NC_073393.1 coordinate 3,444,285, forward strand.
ACTGGGCTGTAAGTTGCCCAAGTGAAATATGAGTTGCTGTTCCTCCAATTTGCGTTTACTATTTCACTTTGTATTTCTCTTATAATTAAAAACCTTGGGAATGAGAGGCAATAGTTAGGACGGACAGTCAGAAAGATACAAGATGCTGGAGTAACTCAGCGGGTCGGGCAGCATCTGTGGAGAGAAGGAATAGGTGACGTTTCGGATCGAGACCCTTCTTCAGACCGAGAGTCAGGGGAAAGAGGGAGATACATAGATAAGGAGGTGTGAGGTGTGAAAATAGGACAAAAGGGATGAAGATCAAGGAAAATATAGAACCAGATCACCGTTAGCTGGGAGAAGACAGCAACAACAAGACAAACCGCTGAGTTACTCCTGCATGTTTAAGAAGGAACTGCAGATGCTGGAAAATCGAAGGTAGACAAAAATGCTGGAGAAACTCAGCGGGTGCAGCAGCATCTATGGAGCGAAGGAAATAGGCGACGTTTCGGGCCGAAACCCTTCTTCAGAGTTACTCCTGCAGTTTGGTGTCTGCGGTTTAAACCAGCATCTGCAGATTCTTCCCACACAGTCAGAAACCATTTAGCCCCAGGGTGGAAATGTCAAAGACTAGAGGGCACAGCGTTGAGAGGGGCAAAGTTTAAAGGAGATGTGCGTGGCAAAGTGGTGTGTGCCTGGAACCTGTTGCCAGGGGTGGTGCTGGAAGCAGATATGATAGAGGCGTTTAAGAAGCTTTTAGACAGGCACATGGATATGCAGGGCATGGAGGGATATGGAGGTGAGTTTAATTTGGCATTGTGGCCGGCACGGATATTGTGGGCTGAAGGGCCTGTTCCTGTGCTGTATCGTTCTATGTTCCATGCAAAAGATTTGCAGTTACAGCCCAAATAAATGAAGCTACAAAAAACAAATTAAAAAATAAATGTCATGGTGGCGCAGCGGTAGAGTTGCTGCCTCACAGCGCCAGAGACTCGGGTTCAATCCTGACTACGGGTACTGACTGTACGGAGTTTGCACGTTGACCCACTTGGGTTTTCTCCGGGTGCTCCGGTTTCCTCCCACACTCCAAAGACGTGCAGGTTTGTAGGTTAATTGGCTTTGGTAAAGAATGTAAATTGTCCCCAGTCCGTGTCGGATGGTGCAGGGGTGATCGCTGGTCAGGGCGGACACGGTGGGTGGGCCGAAGCGCCTGTTTGCTGCGCTGCTGCTCTAAACTTTACTGAACGAAAAGAAATCTAACTAGCTTTCACATTTCCCAGGCCAAAAGCCCGAGCAGTGGATTGCACTCTCTGGGGGGTTGCTGTGTGTATTTTATTACACATGTCCTTTATTCCAAGTGATCTTTGGAAACAATAATCTTGGAAAAGGTTGATGCTCCGAATTTTCTTGTGCCAAGTCAGAAATTGAGCAGAAAACGGCCCCTCCGAGACCACTTCGATGAAACCCTGTTTATCAAACCCCAGCTTTTTTTTTGTCAAATGGCTCAAATAATCAGACGCCAGTCTGTCACGATGTCAATTGATGCTGTTGTCAATCCTCTGGACGTTTTCACCATGCATTTGTCAGCGTGAATTCAGTGCAGTATAACAGCAGCACTGCAGCCCTGGTCAGTAGCAATTCAGAGGGGGAAATATTTATTACGTTGTTCAGCTGAAGGTGAACATAGAACCCGGGGCAGTACAGCACAGGGACAGGCCCTTCGGCCCATGCCAAGTTAAACTAATCCCCTCTAATCCTGGGCCTCCCCCATGGCCAGAGTGAGTCCCACCGTAAATTGGAGGAGCAGCCCCTCATATTTCGCTTGGGCCGTCTACACCCCAGCGGTATGAACACTGACTTCTCCAATTTCAGGTAGTCCCTGCTTCCTCCCTCTTTCCCCTCCCCTTCCCAGCTCTCCCACAGCCTACTTTCCCCGCCTCTTCCTTTCCTCTCCCCCCCACACATCAGTCAGAAGAAGGGTCTCGACCCGAAACGTCACCTATTCCTTCGCTCCATAGATGCTGCCTCACCCGCAGTTTCTCCAGCATTTTTGTCTACCTTCGATTTTTCCAGCATCTGCAGTTCCTTCTTCAACCCTCCGACTTATAGATTTTTTTTTTAAACATGACCCTTGGGAATTAGGCAACGTTTCGGGACGAATCCCTTGGGAAATAGGCAACGTTTCGGGACGAATCCCTTGGGAATTAGGCAACGTTTCGGGACGAAACCCTTGGGAAATAGGCAACGTTTCGGGACGAATCCCTTGGGAAATAGGCGACGTTTCGGGACGAATCCCTTGGGAAATAGGCAACGTTTCGGGACGAATCCCTTGGGAATTAGGCGACGTTTCGGGACGAATCTTTTGGGAAATAGGCAACGTTTCGGGCCGAAACCCTTCCGGGTTTCGGCCCGAAACGTTGCCTATTTCCTTCGCTCCATCGATGCTGCTGCACCCGCTGAGTTTCTCCAGCATTTTTGTCTACCTTCGATTTTTCCAGCATCTGCAGTTCCTTCTTAAACCCTCCAACTTATAGACTTTTTTTTAAACAGACACAGTCCTTCCCCACCCCCTCCCATTTCCCTCTCCCCTCGACCCACCAATTCCGTGCCGACCTGCGATCACCCCGTACACGAACCTACACACACAAGGGACAATTTTACAACAAACCCAACCCAAACCACAAACCTGTACGTCTTTTGCTATGTGAGGGGAAACCGGAGGACCTGGAGAAAACCCACGTGGTCACGGGGAGAATGAACAAACTCAGTACAGACAGCGCCCGTAATCAGAATATGCTCTGCCTGCACGTGATCTGCTCCATATCCCTCCATTCCCTGCATATCCAAGTGTCTGTCTAAAACCCTCTAGGCTCCGTGTTCCAGGCACCCATCACCGTCTGTGCCCTAACTTTGCCCCTCTCACCGTAAAGCTATGCCCTCTAGTCCTCAACGTTTTCATCCTGGGAATAAGTTTCCGACATTATTCCCTCTCCTGGGCCACAGTTAAGAATAAGGGGTAAGCCATTTAGAACGGAGACGAGGAAACACTTTTTCTCACAGAGAGTTGTGAGTCTGTGGAATTCTCTGCCTCAGAGGGCGGTGGAGGCTGGTTCTCTGGATGCTTTCAAGAGAGAGCTAGATAGGGCTCTTAAAAAATAGCGGAGTCAGGGGATATGGGGAGAAGGCAGGAACGGGGCACTGATTGGGGATGATCAGCCATGATCACATTGAATGGCGGTGCTAGTTTGAAGGGCCAAATGGCCTACTCCTGCACCTATTGTCTATTGTCTAAAAGTGCCAACACACAACAGTGCAAATTAAATCAGGGAAGTTCTTTATACCAAACAGCAGAGGGGGACAGATCGATTTCATCCAATCTTGAGCGATGAGTACCTACTCCATAGACTGCGGTGTAAAAGCCGGCAATGTATTTATAAAGTATTTTACCATGCGTTTAAGACCATCGCACTTCCATTAATTAAATCAGTAGCATGTGGCAGAGAAGGCCATGAACTAGTGTAGCTGTTTATCAGAACATTTAACGCCTCAAAAACATAACAAGCCTTTTAAAAGCTGACGCTAAGTTACATGAGAATTTGCAAATACCCAATAATGGTTCGACTAATTATATCCTTTCTTTGTTTCCTGCTCTCTACTTGTAAAAGGATCAATATTTTTACCAACTGTTCTAAATCTCATTTCTGGCATCAGGTTCCCAGCTTTCACTGGGATTCTCTTACGCATTCATCTCTTAATTAAACCCGCAACTAGTGTGGCACGGTGGTGCAGCGGTAGAGTTGCTGCCTCACAGCGCCAGAGACCTGAGTTCAATCCTGACCACGGGTGCTGTCTGTATGGAGTTTGCACATTTTTTTATTTTTATTTTATTTTTATTAGAAGTACAGTAAATGACAATAATACACATCACATATATCTTATTACATTATGTTGTACCACTTCGTTTTTCGAGCTTTAAAAAAGATAGAACTAAAAGAAGTAAGGAAAGTGAGCAAGAATTGTGAAGGTGCAGGAAAATGTTGGGAAAAGAAAGCACCCTCTTGGGGAAGGAGTTAGAGCAGGAAGTAAAGAAAGGAAATAAGACCCTAGAAAGAAAAGAAAAAAAAGGAAAAACAATCGCTCTATTGTAACACAAAACTCCGCAAAAAAGGATATACCAACCGCGTTTTTTTTAAATTTATTTTGTACCCCCCGTTACCAGATCCTGGTACCATTTATATTTTAAATTACTATTGCACCTTATGCTTGTAATAGTTCCATAAATGCAGACCACGTCTTTTGGAAGTGGTCTGCTTTGCCTGCTAGGAGGAGTCTCATCTCTTCCAAGTGTAGTGTTTCGAACATGTTTGAAATCCACATTTTTATTGTTGGTATTGGAGCATTTTTCCAAAATTTGAGTATAAGCTTTTTTCCCATTGTTAGCCCGTAAGTTCTTTTGAAACACGTTTAATTCGGGGTTACCTGCGTGGGTTTTCTCCGGGTGCTCTGGTTTCCACCCACACTCCAAAGACGTACAGGTTTGTAGGCTAGTTGGCTTGGTATAAATGTAACTTGCCCCTTGTGTGTGTAGGATCGTGTTAATGTGCAGGGATCGCTGGCCAGTCCGGACTCAGTGGGGCAATGGGCCTGTTTCCGCGCTGTATCTCTAAACTAAACTAAATACTCTGGTTTACAATATGTTCACCAAAGTTCAGTGTACCAACCCCAGACACACTGAACACATGATAATGTTAGGGTGTAGAAAGGAACTGCAGGTGCTGGTTTAAACTGAAAATAGACACAAAAAGCTGGAGAAACTCAGCGGGACAGGCAGTATCTCTGGAGAGAAGGAATGGGTGACGTTTCGGGTCGAGACCCTTCTTCAGACTGGTCGGGGGAAAGGGAAACATGAGATATAGACGATGATGTAGAGAGATAAAGAACAATGGATGAAAGATATGCAAAAAAAGCAACAATGAGAAAGGAAACAGGCCGTTGTTAGCTGTTTGTTGGGGTGAAAACAAGAGAGAGGGAATGCCAGGGTTACTTGAAGTGAGAGAAATCAATGTTCATGCCGCTGGGGTGCAGACTGCCCAAGCGGAATATGAGGTGCTGCTCCTCCAATTTGCGGTGGGACTCACTCTGGCCATGGAGGAGGCCCAGGACAGAGAGGTCGGATTCGGAATGGAAGGGGGAGTTGAAGTGCTGAGTCATCGGGAGATCAGGTTGGTTATTGCGGACCGAGCGGAGGTGTTGGGCGAAACGATCGCCAAGCCTGCGCTTGGTCTCACCAATGTAGATCAGCTGACATCTAGAGCAGCGGATGCAATAGATGGGATTGGAGGAGGTGCAGGTGAACCTCTGTCGCACCTGGAACGGCTGCTTGGGTCCTTGAATGAAGTCGAGGGGGCAGGTAAAGGGATATGTGTAGCATTTCCTGCGGTTTCAAGGGAAAGTGCCCGGGGAGGGGGTGGTGCGGGAGGGAAGGGAGTGTGGGAATGGGAAGGAGAATTCAAGTGTTTAGCAACCGGGAGATCAGTACTCCAGCCATGAATGTAACTGAGTCTGCACTCCCTCACCCCCACCCAAACCTGGGCACATATTGAGCTCATCATCTGCTGACCAAAGACCTATCTGAATTGCACTTCTGCTAACTGATAACTGTCAATTGCTTCATTAGTTCCAAGGAGGCAGATCAATGAAGCGGTCCTGTACCAAGATGTTGGCAAATTGATAAGAGAATCAGGGGAGATTGTTGATGATTCAAACAGAGGCATCCGCTCTCTCATGGAGGAGAACAGAGATAATCAAGGAAATGTTTAATCCCACTCATTCTGATTGACAATGTATTTATCTAGAATTGAAAGCAATGGATCACTTTAGTTGTAGGTCTCGAGATACAGCAAGGAAACAGGCCCTTTCACACACAGAGTCCACGCCGACCATCGATCATCCATTCACACTAGAGCTAGATGGTAGCACAAGTTCAAGTTCAAGTTCAAGTGAGTTTATTGTCATGTGTCCCTCACAGGTCAATGAAATTCTTGCTTTGCTTCAGCACACAGAACACAGTAGGCATTGACTACAGAACAGATCAGTGTGTCCATATACCATAATATAAATATATACACACATGAATAAAGTGCAAATAACAGAAAATGGGTTATTAATGTTCAGAGTTTTGTCCGAGCCAGGTTTAATAGCCTGATGGCTGTGGGGAAGTAGCTATTCCTGAACCTGGACGTTGCAGTCTTCAGGCTCCTGTACCTTCTACCTGAAGGTAGCAGGGAGATGAGTGTGTGGCCAGGATGGTGTGTGGGTCTTTGATGATACTGCCAGCCTTTTTGAGGCAGCGACTGTGATAGATCCCCTCGATGGAAGGAAGGTCAGAGCCGGTCCTGGGCGCTCAAGTTGCCGAACCAAGCCACGATGCAACCGGTCAGCACCACTCTCTTGTTAGTGGTAGAATGCAAGTGAACCATCTTACCACCAGCTGGAGAGCAGCTCAGAACTACTGCCTCCCTCATTGGAGACCCTTGGACTATCTGCAATCGGACTTGGCTGGACTTTATCTTGCCACCAAACGTTATTCCCTTCATCATGTATCTGTGCAATGTGGACGGCTCGATTGTAATCATGCATCGCCTTACCGCTGACCAGTCAGCGCGCAGCGTAACTTTACAAGGTTAATTCCTGGGATGGCGGGACTGTCATATGCTGAGAGAATGGAGCGGCTGGGTTTGTACACTCTGGAGTTTAGAAGGATGAGAGGGAATCTCATTGAAACATATAAGATTGTTAAGGGCTTGGACACGCTAGAGGCAGGAAACATGTTCCCGATGTTGGGGGAGTCCAAAACCAGAGGCCACAGTTTAAGAATAAGGAGTAAGCCATTTAGAACGGAGACGAGGAAACACTTTTTCTCACAGAGAGTGATGAGTCTGTGGAATTCTCTGTCTCAGAGGGCGGTGGAGGCGGGTTCTCTGGATGCTTTCAAGAGAGAGCTAGATTGGGCTCTTAAAAATAGCGGAGTCAGGGGATATGGGGAGAAGGCAGGAACGGGGTACTGATTGGGGATGATCAGCCATGATCACATTGAATGGCGGTGCTGGCTCGAAGGGTCGAATGGCCTACTCCTGCACCTATTGTCTATTGTCTAACAAAGAATCTTTTCACTGTACCTCAGTACACGTGACAAGAAACAAAGCTAACTATGCTATCCCACTTTCTCATCCTCTCCACTGTGGCGACTCTTTAGTGTGCTTTGTGTAACATTGTCAGCGCCCTTTATGCAGCAGCTATTTGCATACCTCAGGTGTGCAAGCAAAGAATTTCACTGTACCTAGGTACAGGTGACAATAAAATATCATCATAGCGCACAAACAAAAGCTCATCACTGTACCTCAGTGGCAATAATATACCTATACCACTACCACTACCAATTCACTTCAATGATCAACCGTGTTATAACATCATAACTACCTGGCACACAAAGGTAATGAAAGCCACACGGGTGAGTTAATGAGGAAAATATAACAACATATCAATCTATATTAATATTATAGGGATACATCTGGGGAATGATGCAGCCTGCCATTTTCCTATAATGATTCCAAATCACCTGCCGCAGTAATTTTCCAAGGCTGAGCATATTGAAGGTACGCAGTGTACAGTCAATCATCAGTCAAAGATCAATTATGTTCACATTTATGATGCCAGCTTCGAGCACACTGCATGAGGCCCAGCCCGGATCATAAACCGATTCCACTTCTCATCTGCACACTGTACATTTACTTTCTTCAGGACCACATTTAAAATCTAGATCCAGTCTAATTTTTATGGAAAAACGTGTAGTTCAGTTTAGTGTAATTCAGAGACGCAGTGTGGAAACAGGCCCTTCGGCCCACCGAGTCCGCGCCGACCAGCGATCCCCGCACGTTGACACAACCCGGCACCTTGTTTACATTTACACCGAGACAATTAACCCACAAACCTGCACGTCTTTGGAGTGTGGGAGAAAACGGGAGATCTCGGAGAAAACCCACGCCGGTCACGGGTTGAATGTGCAAACTCCGTACAGACAGCGCCTGTAGTCAGGATGGAACCCGGGCCTCTACCGCTGCGCCACCGTGCCGCTTATTAGTTGAACTAATAATCCTGGCTTTTCACGAGCTGTTTCTCTCCTCACTCTCCCGTTCTTCTAAACGTCCTGTTTTAGTTTGGGATTTGGGAAATGATGTGGAAGTTGAACCGTGAAAGATACGCGCACACACACACACACGCACACACGCACACACACACACACACACACACACACACACACACACACACACGCACACACACACACACACACACACACACCACACACACACACACACACACACACACACACACACACACACACACACACGCGCACACACACACACACGTACACAAACACAAACGCACACACGCACACACACACACACACACACACACACGCACTCACACACACACACATCGCACACACACTGTCACACGCACACACACACACGCACACACACACACACACACACACACACACGCACACCACACACACACACACACACACACACACACACACACACACACACACACACACACACGCCACGCACACACACACACACACACACACACACCCACACACACACACACACACACACACACACACACACACACACACACACACACACACACACACACACACACACGCACTTGTGTTGTTCTGTGACCAGCAGCTAAACAGTGCCCTTGCAGCAAAGGAAGCTAAACATGATAAATGAGATGACTAAATCTAAGCAGCAGGTAGCTTCATGTCACCTTGAGTTTAGAAGGATGAAGGGAAGCCTCATTGAAACTTACTGAATAATGAAAGGTCTGCATAGAGTGGATGTGCAGGAGATGATCCCATTAGTGGGAGAGTCTAGGACCAGAGGGCACAGCCTCAGAATAAAACGACTCTCCTTAAGAATGGAGATGAGAAGGAACTTCTTCAGTCAGAGGGTGGTGAATCTGTGGAATTCATTGCCACAGAACGCTGTGGAGGCCAAGTCAATGGGGATTTTTAAGGTGGAGATTGACAGGTTCTTCATTAATACGGGTGTCAGGGGAGAAGGCAGGAGAATGGGGTTAGGAGGGAAAGATAGGTCGGCCATGATAGAATGGCGGAGTACACTTGATGGGCCGAATGGCCTAATTCTGCTCCTGGAACCTTTGAACCTGACAAGTTCAAGGTAAGAAAGAAAATAAAAGGCATTACATTTTACAAAATGTACTCAAATTAGATTTGACTCCTTATTGTTTTTAGCAAGTTTGCAGCTTACAACAAATACACCTCACCAAAATACTTTCCCTGATGTGCAATGGATTTGCTTTCTTAAGATATAATGGGCCAATTTTAGCGGATGCAGGAAACTACAACCAAGTTTTCGGAACTTTTTGTTTACACAAACGTTCCTTGGCAAACATAGAAACATAGAAAATAGGTGCAGCAGCCTGCACCGCCATTCAATATGATGATGGCTGATCATCCAACTCAATATCCTGTACCTGCCTTCTCTCCAGAAGATCTCTCCATAGGCAAAAGGTGCAAGAGTAGGCCATTCGGCCCTTCAAGCTGCAGATGCTGCTTTAACATAGAAACATAGAAACATAGAAAATAGGTGCAGGAGTAGGGCATTCGGCCCTTCGAGCCTGCACCGCCATTCAATATGATCATGGCTGATCATCCAACTCAGTATCCTGTTCCTGCCTTCTCTCCATACCCCCCTGATCCCTTTAGCCACAAGGGCCACATCTAACTCCCTCTTAAATATAGCCAATGAACTGGCCTCAACTACCTTCTGTGGCAGAGAGTTCCACAGATTCACATCACTATGTAAAAAATGATTTTCTCATCTCAGTCCTAAAAGATTTCCCCCTTATCCTTAAGCTGTGACCCCTTGTTCTGGACTTCCCCCAACATCGGGAATAATCTTCCTGCATCTCGCCTGTCCAACCCCTTAAGAATTTTGTAAGTTTCTATAAGACCCCCCCTCAATCTTCTAAATTCTAGCGAGTACAAGCCGAGTCTATCCAGTCTTTCTTCATATGAAAGTCCTGACATCCCAGGAATCACTCTGGTGAACCTTCTCTGTACTCCCTCTACGGCAAGAATGTCTTTCCTCAGATTTGGAGACCAAAACTGAGACCAAAACAGGTCTCTGCAAACACGTCTGTTCACAACGGTGGTCAGCAAAACAATTGGGGTGCGGAAGTGAAACGGCGCAAAAACAGCAGCCCCCTCCGAGTCACGTGACCGCGGCTTCCCAACGCCGGGTTCGATATCTGCGTGAGCCAGCGGGCGCCAATACACGATCATCTTTCACGAGGCAATTTCCGACCAGGATGTTCAATAAACAAAAATAAACGATCAAGGGAAAAAAACAATATACAGAGTGCTGGAGTAACTCAGCGGGTCAGGCAGCATTTGTGGAGAACATGGATAGGTGACGTTTCACAGAGTGCTGGAGTAACTCAGCGGGTCAGGCAGCATCTGTGGAGAACATGGATAGGTGACGTTTCACAGAGTGCTGGAGTAACTCTGAGGGTCAGGCAGCATCTATGGAGCTAAGGAAATAGGCAACGTTTTGGGCCGAAACCCTTAAGGGTTTCGGCCCGAAACGTTGCCTATTTCCAGAAGGATTTCGGCCCAAAACGTTGCCTATTTCCAGAAGGATTTCGGCCCGAAACGTTGCCTATTCCCTTAGCTCCATAGATGCTGCTGCACCATAACTGAGTGGGTCAGGCAGCATCTCAGGAGAACATGGATAGGTGACGTTTCACAGAGTGCTGGAGTAACTCAGCGGGTCAGGCAGCATCTGTGGAGAGCATGGATAGGTGACGTTTCACAGAGTGCTGGAGTAACTCAGTGGGTCAGGCAGCATCTGTGGAGAACATGGATAGGTGACGTTTCACAGAGTGCCGGAGTAACTCAGCGGGTCAGGCAGCATCTGTGGAGAACATGGATAGGTGATGTTTCACAGAGTGCTGGAGTAACTCAGCGGGTCAGGCAGCATCTGTGGAGAACATGGATAGGTTACGTTTCACAGAGTGCTGGAGTAACTCAGCGGGTCAGGCAGCATCTGTGGAGAACATGGATAGGCAAGATGTCAGGTTGGGGCACTTCTTCAGACTGATTGTAGTGAGGGGGGGAGAAAGCTGGAAGAGAGGTGAAGGTGGGTCAAAGTCTGGCAAGTGATTAAAAGAAGCCACAAAGTGCTGGAGTAACTCAGTGGGTCGGGCAGCATCTGTGGAGAACATGGATAGAAGGTGTTTCAGGTCTGGACCCTTCCTAAAGTGATAGGTGGATACAGTTGAGGGAGGGTTTGATTGCCAGATGGTAAATCTTTGCACTACAATGGTTACCTAATATTAGTCATTAATTGATTTTTGTGTTGTTTATCATATCAGAGCAGCGCAGCGGTAGAGTTGCTGCCTCTCAGCGCCAGTGACCCGGGTTCAATCCTGACTATAGGTGCTGTCTGTACGGAGTTTGTACGTTCTCCCCGTGACCTGAGTGGGTTTTCTCCGGGATCTCCAGTTTCCTCCCACACTCCAAAGACGTGTAGGTTTGTAGGTTAATTGGCTTGGTGTCATTGTAAATTGTCCCTAGTGTGTGTGTGTGTGTGTGGGATAGTGTTAGCGTGCGGGGGTCGCTGGTCGGCGCGGACTCGGTGGGCCAAAAGGCCTGTTTTTTCCGCGCTGCATCTCTAAACTAAAACTAAACATATTATAATTTATGATATTATTATAATATTTTATGATGATCATATATATATATTTGAGCTTTGTTGCGTTTATGGGCCTGTAAACTACAGCAAGGAAGAATCTCATTGATCCATTATCGGAACATATATCGAGGAAACACTCTTGACTCTCTCTGTCAATTGAAAGGCAACATTCAAATACGTTCTATTAAAAAAAATTATGAATTCAAATCAATTCCTCATCGTCTTGTTGGAACTGACAGTGCCATGGGAGGACCGTCTGGAGGAGGCCCATGAGAGGAAGATGGCCAAGTATGAAGAGCTGGTCATAGACTGCCGTAAGCAGGGCTGGAAGGCGAGGTGTAGGCCCATCGAGGTTGACTGCAGAGGTTTTGCAGGGCAATCGTTCCACAAAGCCTTGAGTGCGTTGGGCATCAACGGAGTGGCGAGGAGAAGAACACAACAGAGGCCTCGAGATGGCTCTGGATCAGGAGAGGAGTTCCATGGGGAGGTGAGAATGTCACCTGAACACAAGTCGTGGTCTGATCAACCACGACTGGGTCGCCTGGGTGATGTTGAAAGTCCCGAAACACCCAATGAGCCCAGGTTACATCACTGACGATTTATTCAGGAGCATCAAGTGATGTATTTTTTTAATCAAATTAATTCAAATCAATTCCTTATAAAATAAAGTTGCCTTACAAATGCTCCCGTATCATGTGTTTACAGCCAGTTTCACAAATATATATAGCTGCCGGTCTCTTTTCCATGGCCAATTTCTTCATAGATAGCAAATAAAAACTTCTATCGAAAAAATAAATGGCAGGAATGACCTAACGGGAGCCTGGTAACTTGTTGAGTAACAATGATCGTAAAAGTTAATGACGTGATTAATTTGTGGAGATTTGGCTGAAGATTCAGGTGGTGTTTTTTTACATTTATTGGCATTCATGGACGATTCTCATGACTGGGGGACAAGTGCTGGAAGCTGCGTTTATTCCATAGTCTTTGTCCAGTTTAACTTGTCATCATGTTAGACACAAAAGGGCTCATTCCCGACTGAACTCATCCACGTTTTGTGTTAACTGAACTGTTCACTGTAATACACCACAGCCAAAATGACAATTGAGGCATAACCTACCTAACTTTGAGCGATGGTGAGTTACTCTGGAGTTGGGGTGTTAGAAGGAACAGGACTCGAGGGTGTGAGCTGCAGGGAGAGGTTGAGCAGGCTGAGACTGTATTCCTTGGAGCGCAGGAGGATGAGGGGTGATCTTATCGAGGTGAATAAAATCATGAGAGGAATAGATCGGGTAGACGTGTCTTGCCCAGAGTTGGGGAATTGAAGACCAGAGGACATAGGTTCAAGGCGAAGGGGAAAAGATTTGATAGGAACCCGATGGGCAATTTTCCATATAGGTGTCTGGATCAAGCTGCCGGAGGAGGTAGTTGTGGCTGGGAACAGTTAGGCAGGTAAATGGATACAATAGACAATAGACAATAGGTGCAGGAGTAGGCCATTTGGCCCTTCAAGCCAGCACCGCCATTCAATGTGATCATGGCTGATCATCCCCAATCAGTACCCCGTTCCTGCCTTCTCTCCATATCCCCTGACTCCGCTATTTTTAAGAGCCCTATCTAGCTCTCTCTTGAAAGCATCCAGAGAACCGGCCTCCACTGACTCCAATTGGCCTCCACTGCCTTCAGAAGCAGAGAATTCCACAGACTCGCCACTCTCTGTGAGAAAAAGTGTTTCCTCGTCTCCGTTTCTAATACGACAGGTTTGGAGGGATATGGACCAAACGCAGGCAGGTGGGACCAGTGTAGCCGGGACATGTTGGCTGGTGTGGGCAAGTAGGGCTGAAGGGCCTGTTTCCACGCTGTATCTCTCCATGACTCCAAGGAAGAACATTATAAACAAAAATAACTCTCAGTAATGAATAATTAAGCCAAAACATCATAATAATTTAAATCTTAATGAAAATAACCACTGCATCAGACACAGATTCATTGCAGGAAGTCAGGGAGTCTATTCAGTGCTTTTGTTTGTACAAAGTGTAAGACAAATGCCTCGTCTAAACGTGTAACAATTGAATTAGGAAACCGCACAGGGAACCTCTGCATCTCTGGATTCTATTTTGATGGATAGCTTTAATTAATTCTTAAGGTATATTTCCTTTCACTTCATATCCAATGTAGATCAAGGAAGATTGAGCAATGGGACAGTGTCTAGAATGCTTGTTTCCCCATCCTCATGGTAGTCTAGATGCTGCCTCACCCGCTGAGTTTCTCCAGCATTTCTGTCTACCTCATGGTAGTCTTGGCTTTATTTGTCATTTACGCAATTGAACAGTGAAATTCGTTTTGCATTTATTACACCTGCAGGCGTCGCCATTTTGGACGCCGTTATTCAAAGGCCAGAGGCCGTTCGGCCCGGGCACTCGATATACTGGAGCGGTTCCCGCCTATCGATGTCCCTCTCCTCTCCTCTCCTCTCCTCTCCTCTCCTCTCCTCGCCCGGTCATCTTGGTGTCCCAGGGGCGCCTCCCTGCGGCCGACCTTCAAGCCTGCAGGGGGCGCACCATATCCCACGCGCACGGTTTATTTGTCAACATACATGCACAGAGCAGTTGCCATTTTACATAGAAACATAGAAAATAGGTGCAGGAGTAGAGGCCATTTGGCCCTTCGAGCCTGCACCGCCATTCAATATGATCATGGCTGATCATCCAACTCAGTATCCTGTACCTGCCTTCTCTCCATACCCCCTGATCCCTTTAGCCACAAGGGCCACATCTAACTCCCTCTTAAATATAGCCAATGAACTGTGGCCTCAACTACCTTCTGTGGCAGAGAGTTCCACAGATTCACCACTCTCTGTGTACGCCGTGGTGTTGTCCTGGTGAGGAGCTGCCAGGAATCTTAACAGGAGAGGTCCTTATTTTTGACCGAACTCAGAACAAATGACCAAATCTCTGCCTGAGAGAGAGTGGTGCATCGGGTAGAGCTGCTGCCTCACAGTGTCTGAGACCCGGGTTCGATCCTGACTCTAGACGTTAGAGAACACAGGCCCTTCGGCCCACCGAGTCTGTAATAAATATCACATTTAGCACTGCTGTTAATTATCTCGCATGAGGTCAAATGGGGTTTATTTTGGAAATACAGCATGGAAACAGGCCCTTCGGCCCATCAGGTCCATGCCGTCCATCGATCACCCCTTCACACTCATTTGACTCGATCCCACTTTCCCCCTACACACCAGGGGATAAATATACAGAGGGCCAATTAACCTACAAACCTGCGCGTCTTTGGGGTGTGGGAGGAAACCGGAGCACCCGGAGGAAACCCACACGGTCACGGGGAGAACGTGCAAACTCCGCACTCAGGATCGAACCAGGGACCCTGGCGCTGTGTGGCAGCGCCTCGACCAGCTGCGCCACCGTGCCGCCCAGAGAATTCATGCCACGCCAACCCAATAACTACATTTATAAGGCTTTCAACATCGGTCCCAATGTTGGGGGAGTCCAGAAGCAGGGGCCACACAGTTTAAGAATAAGGGGTAAGCCATTTAGAACGGAGACGAGGAAACACTTTTTCACACAGAGAGTTGTGAGGCTGTGGAATTCTCTGCCTCAGAGGGCGGTGGAGGCCAGTTCTCTGGATGCTTTCAAGAGAGAGCTAGAGAGGGCTCTTAAAATTAGCGGAGTCAGGGGATATGGGGAGAAGGCAGGAACGGGGCACTGATTGTGGATGATCAGCCATGATCACATTGAATGGCGGTGCTGGCTCGAAGGGCCGAATGGCCTCCTCCTGCACCCATTGTCTATTGTCTATTGAGATTATGAAGTGGTAAACATGATCAATATCTTGAGGAAACAGGAAGCGATGAAATACTCCAGCACTTTGTGTTTTGCTCAAGACTCCAGCATCTGCAGTTCCTTGCGTTTCTGTGATGAATACATTGCTGACTAATCCTTTGTGAAAGACTAGAGTCAGGGGCAGAAAATACTCCTGCACCTATTGCCTATTGTTTAAGTTGCCCCTGAATTTACCCACGATATAACATGGTGGTGATTTCAGGTCGTGGGGTGAGAGATTTAGTTGCCAGAAAAGCAGGTTTTGCCGTTCGCACGAGTAACAAAGACAATTCTGAGCAAGAACCTGCGAGGTAGAAGGTGAATTGTCAACCAGCTGAGCCACAGCCTGGGAAAAAATCAATTGGGATGGAGGAATTAGTACTGAGTGATGCTGCTAATTACTGGAGACCCACAGTGGGCAGTTTGTGCTGCTCTGATGAATGATCAGACACACTTAACTTAGAGATTACATAGGAATCGCTATAAAATGCTTTGGAAATATTTAAAGGTTACAAGACGACAGAGGCACCCTAATAGTCTGTTTGATTTGTGCTATCCTTGAAATATCAGGGTAAAGAACACACCAATTCTTAAAGAGTTGGTCTCCTTTCATCGACTTTTTGGAATCATGTGATGCAGCGGTACCGTAAGGATTGCTGATTTCAGTTCATGACGCGGATAGAGCTACATCTCCGAATACAGATTTGAAAAATTCTCTTTTAAGGGGCCTTCTCTTCTATTTCTACTTTCCACTTTCTCTCTTCCTTTTTTTTATTTTTTATATACACACTTCACGTTTTTCTACTCTCTACCATCTATTTTTCCACTTTTTCCCCTTTCTATTGTTTTCTTTTTCTTGTCCTGCTTACTTCCTTCTTATAACATAAAACTAGAGGTTGTACATAGAATGGATTACGGTATTACATAGTTGGCACCTAAAATTAGGTGCCACTGTACTGTTTTGTGCTGTATTAACTTCTAATAAAATAAACAACAAAAAAAAAAAAAGAAAAAAAGAACACACTCAGAGGGTGGTGAATCTGTGGGATTCTTTGCCACAGATTCACCACGGGTGTGGAGGCCAAGTCAATTATTATTTTTTAAGACAGAGATAGATAGATCCTCAGTGCCGGATTTACGTATAAGCTAAACAAGCTATAGGGTGATTTCACGAAAGGTCGCTGGAGCGTAGATCCGCACCCACGTGACCGAAAATCTCAACTGGAGTACATTTATACATCGGTACATGTTAGTGAATGGGAAAACACGCACTTTCCCACCCGTTAAAAACATGGAAAACATCAAAAGTAAGTTAATATTAACTTACTTTTGATGAAATTCAGCGAGCAAATGCGATAATTCCCGATATTTTGCATCTTTAAATCTCCATGGCAAATGTCTGCTAAGCACTTCCGCTGTTTTTCCACCTTCAGTTCCCTCTTGTAATTACCTTACTTTCTATCTTTTGTTTTGCCTGAAAATTTAGGTCGCTGTGCTTCACGGTCACCCCGACTAGCACAGAAAATTTCAGCTCAGAAATCGGCCGTTTTCCATGTTTTTAACGGGTGGGAATGTGCGTGTTTCCCCATTCTCTAACATGTACTCCAGTTGAGATTTTCGGTCACGTGGGTGCGGATCTACGCTCCAGTGACCTTTCGTGAAATCACCCTATAGCTTAGGGTCCCCACTTTCTAGGGGCCCCCCCGAAAAAATTGATGGGCCTCGAGGTCTAGGGGGGCCTCCGGCCAAGGCAGAACACCTACCGTTCAACTCTGGGCGGCCCCCCTCTCTATCTCTCTCTCTCCATCTCCCCCCCGCTATCCGTGTCCGGGCCGCCGGGCTCCGCTCGCTCCTCATCCGCCGGCACGGCCGGCCGCCTTGCACATGCGCACAACCACGGCCAGCGCATCATTGGCCGCCCTGCGCATGCGCACTGCAACGGCAACTGGTCGGCGCTGGGCACTTTCTCCCTCGCTTTGAATTGTGGGAGATTTGGCCGCCATGGCTGTCCGGTCGTTGGGGGCCTCACAAGTGGAACAGCTTCATCTAAATCCGGCACTGTAGATTCTTGATTAGTGCGGGTGTCAGGTTATGGGGAGAGAAGGCAGGGGAATGGGGTTAGGAGGGAGAGATGGATCAACCATGATTGAATGGTAGCTCTGACTCGATGGGCCGAATGGCCTAATTCTGCTTCTATCCCTTATGACCTTATGACACAGACTGATTGCACCACGGCCTGGTTCAGCAACTTAAAATCCCAGGAACCATAAGACATAGGAGCAGAATTAGGCCATTCGGCCCATCGAGTCTACTCTGCCATTCGATCATGGCTGATCTATCTTTCCCTCACAACCCCATTCTCTTGCCTTCTCCCCGTAACCTTCGATGCCTTTATGAATCAAGAACCTATCAATTTCCGCTTTAAAAATACCCAATGGCTAGGATTCCACAGCCGTCTGTGGCAATGAATTCCAGAGATTCACCACCCTCTGACATATAAAATGATAAAAGGGGATGATCAGCCATGATCACATTGAATGAGGTGCTGGCTCGAAGGGCCGAATGGCCTACTCCTGCACCTACTGTCTAGTGTCTAGTGTCTATTGTCTAAAAGGAGTGGACAAGCTAGATGCAGGAAAAATGTTCCCAATGTTGGGCGAGTCCAGAACCAGGGGCCACACAGTCTTAGAATAAAGGGGAGGTCATTTAAGACTGAGGTGAGAAAAAAACTTTTTCACCCAGAGAGTTGTGAATTTGTGGAATTCCCTGCCACAGAGGGCAGTGGAGGCCAAGTCACTGGATGGATTTAAGAGAGAGTTAGATAGAGCTCTAGGGGCTAGTGGAGTCAAGGGATATGGGGAGAAGGCAGGCACGGGTTATTGATTGGGGACGATCAGCCATGATCGCAATGAATGGCGGTGCTGGCTCGAAGGGCCAAATGGTCTCCTCCAGCGCCTATTTTCTATGTTTCTATGTTAAAGTTATTTCTCCTCCTCTCCTTTCTCCACGTACGTCCTTTTTTACTGAGGCTGTGCCCTCTGGTCCTAGACTCTCCCACTAGTGGAAACATCCTCTCCACATCCACTCTCTCCAGATTACAGCTCCTGTCGATGTGAGGACCGCTAACTACTGATTGCTCTTCAAAAGCCCTCGAAAGAACCCCCCCCCCCCCCCCCCCCCCCAGTCACGTGACAGACCCCAACCATTGACGAGGGTTCTGACCCAGAGGGTGGTGAATCTGTGGAATTCATTGCCACGGAAGGCTGTGGAGGCCAAGTCGGAGGATATATTTAAGGCATGGACAGATAGATTCTTGATTAATACGGGTGTCAGGGGTTACGGGGAGAAGGCAGGAGAATGTGGTTAGGAGGGAGAGAGATAGATCAGCCATGATTGAATGGCGGAGTAGACTCGAATGGCTCCTATTACTTTTGACCTTATGACCAGGGAAGATACAAGTGACAATAGTCAATAGACAATAGGTGCAGGAGTAGGCCATTCGGCCCTTCGAGCCAGCACCGCCGTTCAATGTGAACATGGCTGATCATCCCCAATCAGTACCCCGTTCCTGCCGTCTCCCCATCAAATTAAACCGAGTGAAATTAATCAGCCAGCACTGGAATCGAACGACTGGTTCGAAAATCTGAATCAAAAGCGTGGTAACGTTTTGTGCATTGGGGAGTATTGTCCAATGTATTCAAGAGTTGGGAGATGAGAGAGTTTCCATAAGGAAGTTTCACTGAATAACATGACTGTAGAGTGAAGTGTGAGGAGACAGATAGATGTTTACCTGATCAGAGCAGACAGCCCCCTGCTGGGTTATTGATCCTACCATTGATTCTTCAAGAGGAGCCCAGGGTTCAGAGTTTAGAGAGAGACATTGAAACAGGCCCATCGACCATGCACTCACACTAGTTCTATGATACCCCACTTTCATATCCAGATTCAGTGGGCAGTTTCTTCCCAGCTGTTGTCAGGAAACGGAACCATCCTACCACAACCAGAGAGCGACTATCGTGAAGGAGTATTGAAGAAGGAACTGCAGATGCTGGAGAATCAAAGGTAGACAAAAATGCTGGAGAAACTCAGTGGGTGCAGCAGCATCTATGGAGCGAAGGAAATAGGCGACGTTTCGGGTCGAGACCCTTCTTCAGACTGATGAAGGGATAGGTGACGTTTTGGGTCGAGACCCGGAAGGGTCTCGACCCGAAACGTTACCTATTCCTTCGCTCCATAGATGCTGGAGAAACTCAGCGGGTGAGGCAGCATCTATGGAGCGAAGGAAATGGGCAACGTTTCGGGCCGAAACCCTTCTTCAGACTCCTGAAGGAGTTTCTACCTCATTGGTGATCCTTGGATTATCCTTGGTCGGACTTTGCTGCCGTTACCTTGCACGGAACATTGTTCCCTTATCATGTTTCTGTACACAGTGAATGGCTCAACGGAGATGAGCAAAAACACTTTTTCACCCCAGAGAGTTGTGAATCTGTGGAATTCTCTGCCACAGAAGGCAGTGGAGGCCAATTCTCTGGGTGCTTTCAAGAGAGAGTTAGATAGAGCTCTTAAAGATAGCGGAGTCGGGGGATATGGTGAGAAGGCACGAACGGGGTACTGATTGTGGATGATCAGCCATGAATGGCGGTGCTGGCTCGAAGGGCCGAATAGCCTACTCCTGCACCTATTGTCTATTGTCTATTGACAGTAATTATGTATTTGTCTTTCCGCTAACTGTTCAGCATGCAATAAAAGCACGCAACACGCTGCCTATTGTACTTGATAATCTTTACCTATGTACGGTATGATCTGATCTGATTTGACAGCACGCAACAAAGGCTTTTCACTGTACCTCAGTCCACGTGACAATAAACGGAACTGAACGAATATTACCAGTCTGAAGAAGGGTCTCGACCCAAGACGTCACCCATTCCCTCTCTCCAGAGCTGCTGCCTGTCCCGCTGAGTTACATTTGAACGTCTATGAACGCATTACATGTGCATTTTTTTGTCAATATTTATATTGGCTTTTTCAGATTTTTAAATGCTTTTTTTATTGATTTTGGAATTCTTTGAAACCCTCTCCATTCCTGATTCTCGTGGTGGGATTTAATTGGACTGAAACCTGTTTTGCAGATACCCCACCATTGTTAAATTGCTGGTGCATTATAAACTCAAGGTCACATTGACTTCCAAGGGCAATTTGAAACAATTCTAGTCTGCTTCTTTTATCTGGATGCAAGGCCCAAACACATTCAACTTGGACTCACTTTAAAATTCAAGGCTTTTTTTATTTTGATACTGCAGAGTATATTATTCCTTGGAGCACAGGAGGCTGAGGGGTGACAATAGACAATAGACAATAGGTGGAGAGGAGATTTAATAAGAACCTGAGGGAGAAACTTTCACTCAGAGGGTGGTGGGTGTATGGAACGAGTTGCCACAAGGCAGGCCTGATGTAGTCATCGATGTACCAGAGAAAGAATGAGTAGGTTAACTTAAGAACTCATTGAAATGTACAGAATAGTGAAAGGCCTGGATAGAGTGGACGTGGAGAGGATGTTTCCACTGGTGGGAGAGTCTAGGACCAGAGGTTATAGCCTCAGAATTAAAGGACGTTATTTTAGGAAGAAGATGAGGAGAAGTGTCTTTAGTCAGAGGGTGTTGAATCTGTGGAATTCTTTGCCACAGAAGGCTGTGGAGGCCAAGTCAATGGATATTTTTAAGGCAGAGATAACTAAATTCTTGATTAGTACGGGTGTCAGAGGTTATGGAGAGAAGGCAGGAGAATGGGGTTAGGAGGGAGAGATAGATCAGCCGTGATTGAATGGTGGAGTAGACTTGATGGGCCGAATGGCCTAATCCTACTACTATCCCTTATGACCTTGGAAAGAGTTGGGGGATGGCGCGTTTGATTTTTTTTTCCAGCCAGCCCACTAGGTTTACCTGCATCACAATTTCTAGGCAATTAAGTTCATCTGGCTAAAGGGCCTGTCTCACTGTACGAGGTAGTTCAAGAGCTCGCCTGAGTTTTTAAAAAATCGAACTCGTGGTGAGTACGTAGAATGTACGTGGTGGCTACGTCGGAGCTCGTGGATGTCTCATAGCGGCTCGTAACGCTAACGGCAGGTATTCGGGAAACGCGGAAACTCGTGAAGTTTTTTCAGCGCTGTGAGAAATGTCCACGAGAGCCCCGAGTACCCACGAACGGCTATTACCGTAATTCTCCGAGTTCGAATCAGGGGAAACTCGGGAGAACTCTTGAATTACCTCGTACAGTGGGACAGGGCCCCTTTAGAGAGAGCCTTTGAGCTAAGAGTGATTCCAGATCGATTTTTGCAGAAAATATAATCACTTCTGCAGACGTAATGTTTAAATAATTGGTATGCAATATTCTTAAATGTTACTTTCCTCTTTGAAATTACAAGGAGCAGAATTTGTCAGTTGCTGTGCCTGTCTATTTACGGAGTCATATTCAGCTTTGATGAAATGTTTTCTCAAATTAAATTCTGTAAGGCCTCATTAGGAGAATACCATTATTACAGATGTATGTTTTTGTACTTTGCCTTGTACAACCTGATCATTATTTTAGTTGTGTTGTAGTTTCGAGATACAAACATGGAAACAGGCACTTCAGCCCATCGAGTCCATGCTAATCATCGATCAGCCATTCCACTCATAGAAACGTAGAAACATAGAAAATAGGTGCAGGAGGAGGCCATTCGGCCCTCCGAGCCAGCACCGCCATTCATTGTGATCATGGCTGATCGTCCCCTATCAGTAACCCGTGCCTTGCCTTCTCCCCATATCCCTTGACTCCACTAGCCCCTAGAGCTCTATCTAACTCTCTCTTAAATCCATCCAGTGACTTGGCCTCCACTGCCCTCTGTGGCAGGGAATTCCACACATTCACAACTCTCTGGATGAAAAAGTTTTTTCTCACCTCAGTCTTAAATGGCCTCCCCTTTATTCTAAGACTGTGTGGACCCTGGTTCTGGACTCGCCCAACATTGGGGACATTTTTCCTGCATCTAGCTTGTCCAGTCCTTTTATAATTTTATATGTTTCTATAAGATACCCCCTCATCCTTCTAAACTCTAGTGAATACACTCCTTCTGAAGAAGGGTCTCGACCCGAAATGTCACCAATTCCTTCTCTCCAGAGATGATGTCGGACCCGCTGAGTTACTCCAGCTTTTTGCGTCCATCTTCGGTTTAAACCAGCATCTGCAGTTCCTTCTTGAACTAGTTCTATGTTATCCCACTTTCTCATCCACTAAAAACTAAAAACCTGCACGTCTTTGGGATGAGGGAGGAGACCGGAGCACGGAGGAAACCCAGATGGTCACATGGAGAACGTGCAAACTACACACAGAATATAAGGAATTTATTTTGTTGTTTGTTATAGGTATTACAGAGTGCTATGTTTACATATCTGATGTGCTGTGTAAGTAAAAATGTCATTTTTCCGTTTTGGGACATATGCTGATAAAAGTTCCTGAGGTAGAAATCAGACGAGTGAATTGCAAATGGAATCAGTAAATGTCACAAGAGTTGTGAGCAAAGCAGACGTTGCAAGTTGCTAATATACCACGCCAGGCTGGAAGGGCTGGCGGTCTGAAACTTATAGAAATCTTATTATAAATTACAAAATTCTTAAGGGGTTGGACAGGCTAGATGCAGGAAGATTGTTCCCGATGTTGGGGAAGTCCAGAACAAGGGGTCACAGTTTAAGGATAAGGGGGAAATCTTTTAGGACCGAGATGAGAAAAACATTTTTTACACAGAAAGTGGTGAATCTGTGGAACTCTCTGCCACAGAAAGTAGTTGAGGCCACACAGTTCATTGGCTATATTTAAGAGGGAGTTAGATAGATGTGGTCCTTGTGGTTAAAGGGATCAGGGGGTATGGAGAGAAGGCAGGTACAGGATACTGAGTTGGATGATCAGCCAAGATCATATTGAAAGGCGGTGCAGACTCAAAGGGCCGAATGGCCTACTCCTGCACCTGGTTTCTATGTTTCTGTGTTTCTATGAAACTGTCCCAAGTTGGAAAGAAGGGGTGGTATTGATTTATCCGATGTTCATCTTCATGGGAATGGCAGAAGAGGCCCTGGCTCATACGTTGGAGGTCAGTGTGGGGGCTGAGTATTAAATTTCAGTTCAATTCATTGTCACATGTACCGAGGTACAGTGAAAAGCTTTTGTTGCGTGCTAACCAGCCGCAAGGTGATGGACAATTGCAGGCATTATGTCTCCCTCTTAAAAATATCTTGATCGTCAACTGTAGACAAAAATGCTGGAGAAACTCAGCGGGTGAGGCAGCATCGATGGAGAGAAGGAATAGGCGACGTTTCGGGTCCTGAGCCTTTCTTGAGATATTTCTTCTCTCCATAGATGCTGCCTCACCCGCTGAGTTTCTCCAGCATTTTTGTCTACAGTTGATGATCAAGATATTTTTGTCTACCTTCGATTTTTCCAGCATCTGCAGTTCTTACATAAACATTGAATATAAACTGAAGGTGTTTCAGTGGTATGTGTCCTTGCCAATACTCCAATGCTGCTTTGAAACCGTATCCTTTGATCATTTATAATTGCCACCGAAAAAAATTTGTACTGCAATTTGTACAGCGCAGTTTAAAAATATTGATAGATCAACAACTCGATAGTTCATAAGCCCATAGTTGCAACACTGTGAGTTCATGAAAAATTCATAAGTTCTCAGAGCAGAATGATGCCATTCGGCCCATCAAGTCCACTCCGCCATTCGACCGTGGCTGATCTATCGTGGACAAAAGTGCTGGAGAAACTCAGCGGGTGCAGCAGCATCGATGGAGCGAAGGAAATAGGCAACGTTTCGGGCCGAAACCCTTCCGAAGGCTCAGCAGCGGCTGCACTTCCTGAGGGTCCTCAGGAAGCACAACCTGGACTCTAACCTGCTGCTGACCTTCTACCGCTCGTCCATCGAGAGCCTGCTGACATACTGCATTACAGCATGGTATGGCAGCTGCACCATGGCAGACAGGGAGAGGCTTCAGAGGGTAACCAGGACAGCGCAGAGGATCATTGGTTGCCCTCTCCCCTCCCTGATGGACATCTACACCTCCCGCTGCCTTAGCAGGGCAAAGAAGATCACCAAAAACAGCTCCCATCCTGCGTTTGGACTGTTCGACCTGCTGCCCTCTGGAAGGCGCTATAGGTGCATCAAATCCAGGACAAACAGACTCAGGAATAGCTGCTTCCCGAGAATTATATCTACCATAAATTCAAATCCACACATGCACTGACTACACCGCCCAACACGGACTTCCATCTGTATATATGTATATATGTATGTAGCGCCGTAGAATTTGTGCACCTATTCCCCCCCCCCCCCATCTCCCTTCTGTTTTGTTTTTTTGTTTCTTGTTTTTTGTGTAAAATTGTATGTATGCACTGAGTACGAGCAGCTTTCAGTTTCACTGTACATGTATAGTGACAATAAATGGCATATCTATATCTACCTATTTCCCAAAGGATTCGTCCCGAAACGTTGCCTAATTCCCAAGGGTTTCATCCCGAAACGTTGCCTATTTCACAAGGGTTTCATCCCGAAACGTTGCCTAATTCACAAGGGTTTCGTCCCGAAACGTTGCCTATTTCCCAAGGGTTTCGTCCCAAAACGTTGCCTATTTCCCAAGGGATTCGTCCCGAAACGTTGCCTAATTCCCAAGTGTTTCGTCCCGAAACGTTGCCTATTTCCCAAGGGTTTCCTCCCGAAACGTTGCCTATTTCCTTCGCTCCATCGATGCCGCTGCACCCGCTGAGTTTCCCCAGCACTTTTGTCCACCGTGGATATGGAGAGGATGTTTCCACTAGAGGGAGCGTCTAGGACCAGAGGTCACAGCCTCAGAATTGAAAGACATTCCTTTAGGAAGGAGATGAGGAGGAATTTCTTCAGTCAATGGGTGGTGAATCTGTGGGATTCTGTGGGGGCCATTCAATATCCATTTTTAAGGCAAAGATTGATAGATTCTTGATTAGCACGGGTGTCAAGGGTTATGGGAAGAAGGCAGGAGAATGGGGAATTACCTATTTCCTTCGCTCTGCACCCGCTGAGTTTCTCCAGCACTTTTGTCTACCATCGAATTTTCCAGCATCTGCAGTTCCTTCTTAAGCACATGGCTGATCTATCTATCCCTCCTAACCCCATTCTCCTGCCTTCTCCCCATAACCCATGAACATAGAGTCATTGCCCCGTGCAAATGATGAGTGTCAGGAATATAACCATAACCATATAACCGTATAACCATTACAGCACGGAAACAGGCCATCTCGACCCTTCTAGTCCGTGCTGAACACTTATTCTCCCCTAGTCCCATCTACCTGCACTCAGACCATAACCCTCCATTCCCCTCCCGTCCATATACCTATCCAATTTATTTTTAAATGATAAAATCGAACCTGCCTCCACCACTTCCACTGGAAGCTCATTCCACACAGCTACCACTCTCTGAGTAAAGAAGTTCCTTCCCCCTCATGTCACCCCTAAACTTCTGTCCCTTAATTCTCAAAGTCATGTCCTCTTGTTTGAATCTTCCCTTCTCTCAATGGGAAAAGCTGGTCCACGTCAACTCTGTCTATCCCTCTCATCATTTTAAAGACCTATAATTTGTATCCGAGTGCTTTTTCAACGTGCCGATCAAACGATCATCTCAAACTGTTACCCTTGGCATTATTGCTGTGAATTTAATTATTCTGCAGAGATTTATCTATCGTAGTCATCAGTCATAGACTGGCTTATCGTTAGAATATTATCTTCCTTCTCAATTACAAATTGGCAAGTCCACGAAAGTGGTGATTAGATCCATTGATGTTTCGTTGCAAGATCTGTGCTTTGTATTGAAAGGTAACCAATCGGACACGGAATATGACTTTATCAATAAAGTTGCTCATTGATCATAATTTCGAAGGTAGACAAAAATGCTGGAGGAACTCAGTGGGTGAGGCAGCATCTGTGGAGAGAAGGAATGGGTGATGTTTTGGGTCGAGACCCTTCTTAGAAACATAGAAACATAGCAAATAGGTGCAGGAGTAGGCCATTCGGCCCTTCGAGCCTGCACCGCCATTCAGTATGATCATGGCTGATCATCCAACTCAGTATCCTGTACCTGCCTTCTATCCATACCCCCTGATCCCTTTAGCCACAAGGGCCACATCTAACTCCCTCTTAAATATAGCCAATGAACTGTGGCCTCAACTACCCTCTGTGGCAGAGAATTCCAGAGATTCACCACTTTCTGTGTGAAAAATGTTTTTCACATCTCAGTCCTAAAAGATTTCCCCCTTATCCTTAAACTGTGACCCCTTGTTCTGGACTTCCCCAACATCGTGAGCAATCTTTCTGCATCTAGCCTGTCCAACCACTTAAGAATTTTCTAAGTTTCTATAAGATCCCCCCTCAATCTTCTAAATTCTAGCGAGTACAAGCTGAGTCTATCCAGTCTTTCTTCATATGAAAGTCCTGACATCCCAGGAATCAGTCTGGTGAACCTTCTCTGTGCTCCCTCTATGGGAAGAATGTCTTTCCTCAGATTAGGAGACCAAAATTGTACGCAATACTCCAGGTGTGGTCTCACCAAGACCCTGTACAACTGCAGTGGAACCTCCCTGCTCCTATACTCAAATCATATTGCTATGAATGCTAACATACCATTTGCTTTCTTCACTGCCTGCTGCACCTGCATGCCTACTTTCAATGGCTGGTGTACCATGACATCTTCAGACTGATGTGGTGGGGAGGAGGGGGGGGGCAGGAAGAAGAAAGGAAGAGGCGGAGACAGTGGGCTGTGGCAGAGCTGGGAAGGGGAGGGGAAGGAGGGAGAAAGCAGGGACTACCTGAAATTGGAGAAGTCAATGTTCATACCGCTGGGGTGTAAACATATGAGGTGCTGCTCCTCTAATTTGCGCTGGGCCTCACTCTGGCCATGGAGGAGAGCCGGGATTCGGAATGGGAGTGGGAGTTGAAGCGCTGAGCCACCGGGAGATCAGGTTGGTTAATGCGAACTGAGCGGAGGTGTTGGGCACAGCGATCGCCAAGCCTGCGCTTGGTCTCACCGATGTAGCGAAGTTGACACCTGGAACCAGTGGATGCAGTAGATGGTCTATTCCACTTTTAGTTTAGTTTAGTTTAGAGATACAGCACGGAAACCAGGCCCTTCGGCCCATCGAGTGCCCTCTGACCAGCGATCACCGCACGCACACTAACACTAGCCTACCCACACAAGGGACAATTTATATTCATACCGAGCCAATCGACCAACAAACCTGTACGTCTTTGGAGTGTGGGAGGAAACTGGAGATCCCGGAGAAAACCCACGCAGGTCACGGGAAGAACGTACAGATTTCATATAGATGGCACACACAGTCGGGATCGAACCCGGGTCTCTGGCGCTGTGAGGCAGCAACTCTACCGCTGCGCCACCGTTCAACAAAGTCTATCCTGTTCGTTAAGAAGTGTTTATGTACTTTATCATGATGACTCGTTTATTGTCACGTGTACCGAGGCACAATGAAAGCTTTCTTGTTGCGTGCTATCCAGTCAGCGGGGAAGACTATACATGATTACAATCAAGCTGTCTACAGTGTACAGATACAGCACAGAGGGAATAACGTTGAGTGCAACATAAAGTCCAGTAAAGTCTGAGTAAGGATAGTCCGAGGGTCCCTAATGAGGTAGATGGGAGGTCAGGACCGCTCTATAGATGGGGATGGGATGCTTCAGTTGCCTGATAACCGCTGGGAAGAAACTGCCCCTGAATCGTAGATAATAGACAATAGACAATGGGTGCAGGAGTAGGCTATTCGGCCCTTCGAGCCAGCACCGCCATTCATGGCTGATCATCCACAATCATGTTTCAGCATGGAAACAGGCCCTTTGGCCCACCAAATCGATTGATACCCGCACATTAACACTATCCTACACACGCTAAGGACAATTTATATTTTACCGAAGCCAATTAATCTACAAATCTGTATATCATTCGAATGTGGGAGGAAACTGCCATTCAATGTGATCACGGCTGATCTTCCCCAATCAGTACCCCGTTCCTGCCTTCTCCCCATATCCCCTGACTCTGCTATTTTTAAGAGCCCTATCTAGCTCTCTCTTGAAATTGTCCAGAGAACCTGCCTCCACCGCCCTCTGAGGCAGAGAATTCCACAGACTCACCACTCTCTGTGAGAAAAAGTGTTTCCTCGTCTCCGTTCTAAATGGCTTACTCCTTATTCTTAAACTGTGGGCCCTGGAGCTGTGCGTTTTCCCACACTTCCGTACCTCTTGCCGGATGGGAGAGGGGAGAATGCGGGATTATGAGAGCGCAAAATGGTTGTTTAATGGGATTTCAGAGCTGCTGATTGTGTGGGAATTCTACCCCTGGCTGAAAGCAGCCGCCGTCAGCAGGACAGGGATCTATCGGGATTTGCCGGCTGATGGGATGCAAGGAGATGGTTTCTCTGGGAGGCCTGACACTTATTGTACGCTGATCCACACACAACTCTGGTGCCCGATCAATAGCGCTGTCTATCTTGCAGGATTACAAGTGAAAAACTAATTGCACTCACGGAGAGGAAGACACTTTCGCAGCTGCCGAGCGTGTATTTTCTGGAGTGCCTGGGTAGCGCGCTGGGCCGGGACACAGAGGATGGCGGCAGGTCCATTCTTCGAGCAAACGGCCCTGTTGGAATAATAAAAGAAAGGACCAATGTTGGAAATCTAGAATGGTGGGTGGTCAGCAGAGCAGTCTCGGACACGATGGGCCGAATGGCCTACTCCTGCACCTATTGTCCATTGTTGTATCTTTGCACATCCTCATTGAAATCCTCATAACATAACAAGGGCTCATAAAAATAGCGGAGTCAGGGGATATGGGTAGAAGGCAGGAACGGGGTACTGATTGGGGATGATCAGCCATGATCACATTGAATGGCGGCGCTGGCTCGAAGGGCCGAATGGCATACTCCTGCACCTGTTGTCTATTGTCTAACATCATTGAAACTTACCCGAATAGGGAAAAGGCCTGGATAGAGTGGATGTGGAGTGGATGTTTCCACTAGTGGGAGAGTCTAGGACCAGAGGTCATGCATAGCCTCAGGGGTGAAGAAGGGTCTCTACCCGAAACGTCACCTATTCCTTCGTTCCATAGATGCTGGCTCACCCGCTGAGTTTGTCTACCTTCAGAATTAAAGGACGTTCCTTTAGAAAGGAGATGAGGAGGGATTTATTTGGTCAGAGGGTGGTGAATCTGTGGAATTCATTGCCACAGACAGCTGTGGAGGCCAAGTCAGTAGATATTTTAGCGAAGGAAGAGATAGATAGATTCTTGATTAGTACGGGCGTCAGGGGTTATGGGGAGAAGACAGGAGAATGGGTTTAAGGAGGGAAAAATAGATCAGCCGTGATTGAATGGCGGAGTGGGCCGAATGGCCTAATTCTGCTCCTATCGCTTATGAAATCCTCGCACAGTTTACAAGGATGTTGCCAGGGCTCAAGGGCCTGAGTTATGGGGAAAGGCTAGGACTCTATTCCTTGGAGGGCAGGAGGCTGAGGGGTGATCTGATAGAGGTGTACAAAATTGTGAGAGGAATAGATCGGGTGAAGACACGGAGTATCTTGCCCAGGGTAGGGGAATTGACAACCATGTCTTCCTGACTTGTAATCAGTGCCCCGACTGATGAAGGCAACCTTACACTTTCATTCCCACTCTAACTACTTGCATTGCAAGGAGTTGTGGACCTCAAGATCTCTCTGTACATCAATGATGTTAAAGGTCTTGCCTTTAACTGTGTACTTTCCCCTCTTCCATTCCACTCCCCAAAGTGCCACGCCTCACCCTTGCTTATAAGGTAATAGAAACCTAGAAACATAGAAATTAGGGGCAGGAGTAGGCCATTCGGCCCTTCGAGCCTGCACCGCCATTCAATATGATCATGGCTGATCATCCAACTCAGTATCCTGTACCTGCCCTCTCTCCATACCCCCTGATCCCTTTAGCCACAAGGGCCACATCTAACTCCCTCTTAAATATAGCCAATGAACTGTGGCCTCAACTACCTTCTGCGGCAGAGAATTCCAGAGATTCACCACTCTCTGTGTGAAAAAAGTTTTCCTCATCTCGGTCCTAAAAGATTTCCCCCTTATCCTTAAACTATGACCCCTTGTTCTGGACTTCCCCAACATCGGGAACAATCTTCCTGCATCTAGCCTGTCCAACCCCTTAAGAATTTTGTAAGTTTCTATAAGATCCCCCCTCAATCTTCTAAATTCTAGTGAGTACAAGCCGAGTCTATCCAGTCTTTCTTCATATGAAAGTCCTGACATCCCAGGAATCAGTCTGGTGAACCTTCTCTGTACTCCCTCTATGGCAAGAATGTCTTTCCTCAGATTAGGAGGCCAAAACTGTACGCAATACTCCAGGTGTGGTCTCACCAAGACCCTGTACAACTGCAGTAGAACCTCCCTGCTCCTATACTCAAATCCTTTTGGGTATAGGGATAGGGATAGGAGTAGAATCAGGCCATTCGGCCCATCAGGTCTACTCCTGCCTTCTCCCCATAACCTCTGACTGCTTAGATTAAACTTGGATTAAACTCCTTAACTCCAGTCATGATAGATATGTTTAGATTCAGATTCAATTTAATTGCTTCAGGAATAGCATGACTTGTCATTCATTCTTCAAGATCAATACTGATTTCCTCAGTCAGGTGAAGCATGCAGTGTTTACCAGGCGTACATCAACTGCAGGATACGTTGGACATGCAAGGAAAGGTTAGTTCCTACAACCATGCATGATGGATTACAATTCAAGCACGTTTTATCTTTCAACTCAATATCCACCTTGATCAAAGTCCAAGGACCAAAATCTTATTACAATCTACCATCTTTCTTATCCACCTCTGAGATACCTGTTCTTTCTCAAAATATCAGGCAGCTTTGATTGCCTTTTCTTCAGACATATCACTTCAAATACTTGAACTACAGGGGAGTGGCAAATGCTGAATTCTGTAGCTTCCCCTTTGATGGACATGCAGAAACACACACAAAATATTGGCATCGACTTTCTAACAGTAATCTGTACGCAGAAATCCAATTCAAACCCCATCTTAGCCATGTGTTCACTTATTAATAAGTTGATTTCCATATTAACAAGGTCCGTGTCTGTCTGGGTAATGATGTTTTTATGTTTTTTAGAGATCAAATTTTTCACCCTGGATTAAACTCTTCTCCACAATAAACTTTACTTGGATTCTAAACTTTTCGTTATATACTGTATATATTTGCTATTCTAACAGCTAACTCAGTTCAGTTTATTGTCACGTGTGCAGAGGTACAGTGAAAAGCTTTTGTTCAGTGTTAACCAGTCAGCGGAAAGGCAATGTAACAAGAGGATTCGAGTGTAGGAGCAAAGAGGTCCTTCTGCGGTTGTACAGTGCCCTGGTGAGTTCACACCTGGGGTATTGTGTGCAGTTTTGGTCTCCGAATGTGAGGAAGGACATAGAAACATAGAAAAATAGGTGCAGGAGTAGGCCATTCGGCCCTTCGAGCCTGCACCGCCATTCAATATGATCATGGCTGATCATCCAACTGAGTATCCTGTACCTGCCTTCTCTCCATACCCCCTGATCCCTTTAGCCACAAGGGCCACATCTAACTCCCTCTTAAATATAGCCAATGAACTGTGTGGCCTCAACTGCCTTCTGTGGCAGAGAATTCCACAGATTCACCACTCTCTGTGTGTGAAAAAAAAATGTATTTCTCATCTCAGTCCTAAAAGATTTCCCCCTTATCCTTAAACTGTGACCCCTTGTTCTGGACTTCCCAACATCGGGAACAATCTTCCTGCATCTAGCCTGTCCAACCCCTTAAGAATTTTTGTAAGTTTCTATAAGATCCCCCCTCAATCTTCTAAATTCTAGCGAGTACAAGCCGAGTCTATCCAGTCTTTCTTCATATGAAAGTCCTGACATCCCAGGAATCAGTCTGGTGAACCTTCTCTGTACTCCCTCTATGGCAAGAATGTCTTTCCTCAGATTAGGAGACCAAAACTGTACGCAATACTCCAGGTGTGGTCTCACCAAGACCCTGTACAACTGCAGTAGAACCTCCCTGCTCCTATACATTCTTGCTATTGAGGGAGTGCAGAGTAGGATTCCAGGGGTGCCTCTAAAGCTGAGTACTAATTTCGGGGAAGACTCATGAAGATTTTTCAACATGTTTAAAAAAGTCCACGAGAGCCCTGAGTACCTACGAGCGGCCATTACCGTAAATCTCCGAGTTCGAATCAGGGCAAACTCGGGAGAGCTCTTGGGATGAACTCGTACCGTGGGACAGGGCTTTTAGACAGATACATGGACAGGATGCTTACTGGATGATTCTATGATTCTATGACAATACTTTAGTTGAGAGATACAGCTAAGACACAGGCCCTTCGGCCCATTGAGTCTATGCCGACCGATGATCGCCCATACACCAGTTTTATTCGACACACTAGGGGCAATTTACAGAAGCCAATTAGCCCTACAAACTCGCACGTCTTTGGAGCGTGGGAGGAAACCGGAGCACCCGGTCACAGGAAGAACGTACAAACTCCGTACAGACAGGACCTGTGGTCAGGATTGAACCCGGGTCTCTGGCGCTGTAAGGCAGCAACTATAACATTGCATCACAATGCCAACTCTATAACTAAAATGTATTGCACGAGTTATGAAGGAATGAGAAAGTCACGGAAATTATTTTTCACACACATACAACAACATAACTTGGACAAGTTATTATGAATTATATTCTCAAGCTGATGCCATTGTTAAAATACATAGGCAGATCTTCTTGTGATTGTGTATATTGTAAACTATTCTGTATCCATTTACTCAATGCTTCATGGAGTTGCTGACCCCAAGTGCTTTCAGTGTTAATATAATGTACATTGTATTTCTTATTTATTTCATGGGGAAAGTCAGCATAATGCTCTGAGCAAGAATGGAGATATAGATCAAATATTGATGTGTATCAAAATATCGCTTGTTACATTATACAATAAGACTGACACAATACATAGGGCTGGTTCCACTGGTGTGTTTGAGATATGTAAGCACTTAGCTAGGGTGGCATGGTGGCGCAGCAGTAAGGTTGCTGCCTGAAAGCCCTGTCCCACTGTACGAGTTCATTCCAGGAGCTCTCCCGAGTTTGCCCTGATTCGAACGCGGAGATTTACGGTAATGGCCGCTCGTCGGTACTTGGGGTTCTCGTGGACATTTTTCAACATGTTGAAAAATCTTCACGAGTCTTCCCGTGCTTACCTGCCGTTAGCGAGTCTTCCCGAGCACCTGCCGTTAGAGTTACGAGCCGCTAAGAGACGTCCCCGAGCTCCGACGTACCCGCTACGTTCATTCTCCGTGCTTACAACAAGTTTTTAAACTCGGGAGAGCTCTTGGAATGAACTCGTACCGTGGGACAGGGCTTTTATAGTGCTGGTGACCAGGGTTTGATCCCGACTGCGGGTGCTGTCTATACGGAGTTTGCACGTTCTCCCCGTGACTTGCGTGGGTTTTCTCCGAGGCCTTCGGTTTCCTCCCACACTCCAAAGACGTCCAGGTTTGCAGGTCAATTGGCTTCGTTAAGATTGTAAATTGTCTCGAGTGTGTGAAGGACAGCACTAGTGCAGGGGGATCGCTGGTCGGCACGGACTCAGTGGGCTGAAGGGTGGAACTGAACTGAACTAAATTCAATTCAAACAAAATGGAAATTTAAAAACTAAAATATAAATGTTGAAGATCCTTAACAAACGATGTATTTCCAACATGAAATTATAATTCTGCTTTCACTTCCACAGAGTCTGCCTGACCTGCTGAGTGTTTCCTGCATTTTCTGTTTTATTTTATACAAAATACGGTTTACACTGGAGAAAGCAAAGGCTGTCACTTCTGTTACCGGGAAACAAGCAATGTGTTACCACTACATTTTGACACTTGACATATTTTTAAATGTTCAGAAAACATCTTGTCTTCCTAAACAATTAGCGTGCGATGCTGAATATTTGCATCACCAGCCCTCTCTGACCTCCGTGTGGAGTGATACCTTGTTCTTGTTGGGTTTCGCCAGCTCTCTGTACATTAGTCACCCTCTGCTGCTCTCCCATAACGCTACACAGGGAAAATATATTTCTGCAGCAGTCAGACTCAAAACCTACCCTGACATTTCCAAATGATGTGAATGGAATAGATGTGTAGCCAGCAGTCTGAGTTTACAGCCTGTTCTTATTAACTCTGTGTATTGAGAATTGTTTTGTTTAGAGATACAACGTGGAAACATGCCCTTCGGCCCACCTAGTCCATGCTGACCTGTGGTATTCTCTGCCTGGAGGCCGGTTCTCTGGATAATTTCAAGAAAGCTAGATAGGGCTCTTAAAGATAGCGGAGTCAGGGGAATCAGAAGGGACGTTCTTGCTATTGAGGGACTCCATGTAGGTTCACCAGGTTAATTCCCGGGATGGCGGGACCATCATATGCTGAGAGAATGGAGTGGTTGGGCTTGTACACTCTGGAATTTAGAAGGATGAGAGGGTATCTTATTGAAACATAAAATTATTAAGGGTTTGGACACGCTAGAGGCAGGAAACATGTTCCCGATGTTGGGGGAGTCCAGAACCAGGGGCCACAGTTTATGAATAAGGAGTAAGCCATTTAGAACAGAGATGAGGAAAAACTTTTTCACACAGAGAGTTGTGAATCTGTGGAATTCTCTGCCTCAGAGGGCGGTGGAGGCCGGTTCTCTGGATGCTTTCAAGAGAGAGCTAGATAGGGCTCTTAAAAATAACGGAGTCAGGAGATATGGGGAGAAGGCAGGAACGGGGTACTGATTGGGGATGATCAGCCATGATCACATTGAATGGCGGTGCTGGCTCGAAGGGCCGAATGGCCTACTCCTGCACCTATTGTCTATTGACCAGTAATCCCTGCACATTAACACTATCATACACACACTAGGGACAATTTACCAGTTGGACTGTGCGGGAAAAAACTGCAGATGCTGGTTTACACAAAATGCTGGAGTAACTCAGCGAGACAGGCAGCATCTCTGGAGAGAAGGAATGGGTGACGTTTCGGGTTGAGGCCCTTATTCAGACTGATGTGGCGGTCAGCTTGATAGTCTCCTGGCCTTTGCAGGGGACGTCTGGCACTTGATAATGGACTGGTCAGATCTTCACTGGGTGACTGTAGACTTCCTCTCCCACTATCTAAGTTTGGCCTAGACCCATATGGCACCTGGCCAGACCTGCCGTGCAATTCAGGGAATTGGAAACATTAATGAGTAACGGACAAATCATGTTGTAACTCTGCCGGCTCTGGGGGGCATCTATAGTGGGGGGGGTGATTGGACAGACAGTGCACAGTGCGGTACGGTGGTGCAGCGGTAGAGTTGCTGCCTCACAGCGCCAGAGGCCCGGGTTCAATCCTGACTATGGGTGCTGTCTTTACGGAGTTTGCACGTTCTCCCCGTGACCTGCGTGGGTTTTCTCCGGGATCTTCGGTTTCCTCCCTCACTCCAAAGACGTACAGGTTTGTAGGTTAATTGGCTAGGTGTGAATGTAAATTGTCCCTGCTGTGTGTGTGTGTGTAGGTCAGTGTTAGTGTGCGGGGGTCGCTGGTCGGCGCGGACTCGGTGGGCCGAAGGGCCTGTTTCCGCGCTGCATCTCTAACCCAAATCTAAACTAGTGTGACCAATAAAATATGTATGTGACCCTGTTTCCGTGACTGTAAAATACCGTGGGATGGGCGGAAAATCAGTCGATTAAATAAAATATAAATAAATAAAACAGCTAAAAATCCAATAAACTAACACTAGTGCAGAAAACCAAAGGTCTCAGTGCAACTAAAGACACCGTTCAAAGAACATTGTAAATTGTAAATAAATTGTAAATTGTCCCTAGAGTGGTGTCGGTGTGCGGGGGGGGCGCTGGTCGGCACAGACTCGGTGGGCCGAAGGGCCTGTTTCCGTGCTGTGCCTCTAGTCTGGTTTGCAAAGGGTTGACCAAAGTTCAGTTCACCAACCCAGAGACACTACTTCTTCTTCTTGCGTATGGCATGCACAGCCTAAAGTTGTAGGACAACTTGTTCTATTCGATCTTATTTGATTGTGCACGCTAGGTTGATTGCATTCATCGAAACAGGGCGGACAACATGAAGGTTGCAATCTCCCACCCCCTCAGAGACACTGAAGACGTAGCAATAAAGACCAACGGTGGCATCAGCGCTGTGTCTCGGAACTAAACCTAAACTGGAAACACAAATGGGGTGAGAGCAACAAAACTTGTCCTCAAAACAGGGTTTTGAGGACAAGGGTTGGGTGTTTATGTGTGCTATTTTCGTGATATTTATTTTAGTTGTTTATCTTTTAATATTTTATCTTGTATGTATCGTTAGCTTTTAGAAATGTTTGAATGGTGCACTGACTGGCTGACATTTTTAAAATTTCGTTGTACATGGTTCATGTTACAATGACAATAAAGAAACTATTCTATTCTATTCTATATTCTAACCTCGCTCAGCTTGTCTTGTCATGTTTAACGTGAGCCCTGAGCTCTCTATTGCTGTCTGACAATGCAGCACACTCCACGGATCCTGAGAAGATTACGGAGAGTCGGTTTGTCAAGGAGGACTCTCTCTAACTTCTACAGGTGCACAGTAGAGAGCATGCTGACCGGTTGCAGCGTGGCTTGGTTCGGCAAACTGAGTGCCCTGGAGAGGAAAAGACTACAAAAAGTAGTAAACACTGCCCAGTCCATCATCGGCTCTGACCTCCCTTCCATCGAGGGGATCTATCGCAGTCGCTGCCTCAAAAACGCTGGCAGTTTCGTCAAAAACCCACACCATCCTGGCCACACACTCATCTCCCCGCTACCTTCAGGTAAAAGGTACAGGAGCCTGAAGACTGCAACGTCCAGGTTCAGGAATAGCTACTTCCCCACAGCCATCAGGCTATTAAACCTGGCTCAGACAAAACTCTGTCTATTAATAACCCATTTTCTGTTATTTGCACTTTATCATTTTATTTATTCATGTGTGTATATATTTTTATCATTGTATATGGACACACTGATCTGTTTTGTAGTGATCTGCGATATGTTCTGTGTGCTGAAGCAAAGCAAGAATTGCATTGTCCTATCAGGGACACATGACAATAAACTCACTTGAACTTGAACTTGGATCAGTATATGGAACGGGGATATGCAGGTAGGATGAAAATGATGCAGTCTGCGCGCTCTTTAACACTCCAGCTTTCTCGCGACAGAAGAAATGAATTCAGCGGCAGTGACCGATCCTCGCGTTTGAATTCCGCCTCGTGAGGATTCATCTCGATCAGAAAACGGGGCCAGGTATTCGGTGGATCTCTTGTCAAATGGTCATGGCGACATCTGGTGCTAATGACTCACGGCCATGAGCAGGCGTGTAGCTGGGACTTCCTGTGGCGTTTAGAGTCCGCGCCGACCAGCGATCCCCGCACACACGAACACTATCCTACACACACCCACACACACACCCACACACACTGGGGACAATCTACATTTTATACCAAGTCAATTAACCTACAAACCTTGCACGTCTTTGGAGTGCGGGAGGAAATCGAAGCACCGGGAAAAAAACCTACATAGGTCACGGGGAGAACGTGCAAACTCCGTACAGACAGCACCCGTAATCGGGATCGAACCAGATCGATTTCTGACGCTGTAAGCGCTGTAATGCCCCTGTCCCACTTAGGACACCAGAACGGAAACCTCTGGAGACTTTGCGCCCCACCCAAGGTTTCCAAGGAAACCTTGGGTGGGGCGCAAAGTCTCCAGAGGTCTCCGTTCAGGTTTCCTAAGTGGGACAGGGGCATTAGGCAGCAACTCTACCGCTGCGCCCCATGTGGCCTCTATCCCTGTGCCTCTTTGGGAATACTAGCACAGACACAAAGTGCTGGGGTGAGGTCTGAAGAAGGGTCTCGACCCGAAACGTCACCTACTCCTTTCCTCCACAGATGCTGCCTGACCCGCTGAGTTACTCCAGCACTCTGTGTACTTAGCTTCGGGTGTAAACCAGCATCTGCAAGTTCCTTCCCACACAGGTGATGTTACAGGTCGGAACGATAGAGAAGGCCAAAACAATACAGGGCAGAATACCAGCTTTACTTTTATATTAATCAAAAATATTTATTCAAATATTAAAATAATATATACAGTGCAGTAAAAAACACAACCAAAGCCACCACTATCTCGCACTCCGTGTGTCATAGAAACATAGAAAATAGGTGCAGGAGGAGGCCATTTGGCCCTTCGAACCAGCACTGCCATTCATTGTGATCATGGCTGATCATCCCCAATCAATAACCTGTGCCTGCCTTCTCCCCAATATCCCTTGACTCCACTAGCCCCTAGAGCTCTATCTAACTCTCTCTTAAATCCATCCAGTGACTTGGCCTCCACTGCCCTCTGTGGCAATGAATTCCACAAATTCACAACTCTCAGTTTTTTCTCACCTCAGTCTTAAATGACCTCCCCTTTATTCTAAGACTGTGTGGCTCCTGGTTCTGGAAGTGGGATGTCGAGGATGTATTCCACCCCCGCGCGGTGCCCAGCGGTCCCGGAAATCCACCGGGGCACCCGTGGACAGCGCGTAGTCCCTCTCTAACACCACACGTGCGCGGGACGTAACCCCGGTAAAGGGGCAGGCAGCCGGCCCGAGCAGCGCCCTCTCCTACCTGGTGCCGTGACTGGCGGATGGCCAGCTTGGCCGGGGCAGAATACTAGCTTGGCGGGAAGCTGAAATTCACTGCACCAGGTTTGAAGCACAGTTTGGTTTAGTGCAGAGATACAGCGTGGATAACAGGCCCTTCGGCCCACCGAGTCCACGCCAGCCACCGTTCACACTAGTCACAGTGCAGGGTGACTTGGCTAGGCTGGGTGAGTGGGCAAATGCATGTATAATGTGGATAAATGTGAGGTTATCCATTTTGGTGGCAAAAACAGGAAAGCAGACTATTATCTAAATGGTGGCCGACTGGGAAAAGGGGAGATGCAGCGAGACCTGGGTGTCATGGTACACCAGTCATTGAAGGTAGGTATGCAGGTGCAGCAGGCAGTGAAGAAAGCGAATGGTATGTTAGCTTTCGTAGCAAAAGGATTTGAGTATAGGAGCAGGGAGGTTCTACTGCAGTTGTACAGGGTCTTGGTGAGACCACACCTGGAGTATTGCGTACAGTTTTGGTCTCCAAATCTGAGGAAGGACATTATTGCCATAGAGGGAGTGCAGAGAAGGTTCACCAGACTGATTCCTGGGATGTCAGGACTGTCTTATGAAGAAAGACTGGATAGACTTGGTTTATACTCTCTATAATTTAGGAGATTGAGAGGGGAACTTATAGAAACTTACAAAATTCTTAAGGGATTGGACAGGCTAGATGCAGGAAGATTGCTCCCGATGTTGGGGAAGTCCAGGAAAAGGGGTCACAGTTTAAGGAGAAGGGGGAAATCCTTTAAAAACGAGATGAGAATAACATTTTTTTCACACAGAGCGTGGTGAATCTCTGGAACTCTCTGCCACAGAGGGTAGTCGCGGCCACAGTTCATTGGCTATATTTAAGAGGGAGTTAGATGTGGCCCTTGTGGCTAAGGGGATCAGAGGGTATGGAGAGAAGGCAGGTACGGGATACTGAGTTGGATGATCAGCCATGATCATATTGAATGGCGGTGCAGGCTCGAAGGGCCGAATGGCCTACTCCTGCACCTAATTTCTATGTTTCTATGTTATCCCACTTTCTCATCCACTCCCAACACACCAGGGGCAACCTACAGAGGGCCGATTAACCTACACACTCGCACGTCGCTGCAGGGATGTGGGAAGGAACCGAAGCACCCGGTGGTCACAGGGAGAACGTGCAAACTCCACACACACACATACGGACAGACAGCACCCGAGGCCAGGATCGAACCCGGGTCTCCGGCGCTGTGATGCAGCGGCTCTACCCGCTGCGCCACCGTGCCGAAGGCTGAGACTGAGGGAGGTTTTGCCGACTGCTTTGCTGTTATCAGGGCAGCGTCATCAGTGTTCCTGCAGAAGGCTAGATCTACAACAATTGCTGACTCCAAGACTAGCTGATTAATTACCCCGACTCGTCCTGGCTCCCGGTCCGTCATTAATTGCCAGTTTGTGCCAAAGATCATCCGGAAACTGACAACGAATTAAAAGAAAAATGAATCCTGAGCCAAGAGAAGGGGAGACACTGGAGTAACTCAGCGGGACAGGCAGTGTCTCTGGGGAGAAGGAACGGGTGATGTTTCAGGTCCAGATCTTTCTTCAGACTGATGGCCGGGAAGAGGCCGAGAGATGGATATACATTTTTGGTGTTTGCATTCAGCCCGGGGGAGATACAGACGGGTGAAGTTGGACACATTTCCCTCTGGGGTCAAGGACACGAGACACTGACCGATGGGCGTTGCGGGAAAGTACAAACAGTGGCGGAAATGAGAACGGCAGGAATAACAGATGATGCAGGTGGGTAGCTCTCTCCAACTCTCCAGGTAGGACAACAAGGCTTAAACATTGCCCGCTGAACCATGCGCATATTACCACCAATCCCTCCCCACCATCTGTTCAGCACCTCGACCCGTTACACTGCACGGACTAAATGGACGTCAGAACAAGCACGTCTAATCAATCTCCAGTCGACATCCGTTTTAACAAAGAACCAACTGGGCTCCTTATTGCCTCCACGAACCGCTTGAATTCTCCTCCGCAATGTTTTTTTTAGTTTAGAGATACAGCGCGCAAACAGGCCCTTCGGCCCACCGAGTCCTGGCCGACCAGCGATCCCCGCACACTCACACCATCCTAGACACACTAGGGACAATTGATGCTTACACCAAGCCAATTAACCTACAAACCTGCACGTCTTTGGAGCGTGGGAGGAAACGGAACATCTCGGAGAAAACCCACGCAGTCACGGGGAGAACGTACATAGAAACATAGAAGCATAGGAAAATAGGTGCAGGAGGAAGCCATTCGGCCCTTCCAGCCAGCATTGAATGTGATCATGGCTGATTATCCCCGTTCCTGCCATCTCCCCATATCCCGATTCCGTTAGCCCCAAAAAGCTAAATCTAACTCTCTTGTACAAACTCCGCATAGACAGCACCCGTAGTCGGGATCGAACCCGTGTCTCCGGCGTTGCAAGTGCTGTAAGGCAGCAACTCTACCGCTGCGCCACCGTGTCGCCATTTTGTGTTCACTTTAGTGGCGTTTTAGAGATACAGCGTGGAAACAGGCCCTTCAGCCCACCGAGTCCGCACCTACCAGCGATCCCCGCACACTAACACTATCCTACACACACTCGGTACAGTTTCATATTTATACCAAGCCAAGTAACCTACAAACCTGCACGTCTTTGGAGTGTGGGAGGAAACCTGGAGCACCTGGTGAAAACCCACGCAGGTCACGGGGAGAACGTACAAACTCCGTACAGACAGCAGCCGCAGTCAGGATCAAACCCGGGTCTCTGGCGCTAGAGAAGAATGATCACATATATTTGGTGCTTTGTGACCTTAAAACTCACTGTAAACAGGGTTTTCACCATCTGCTGCTGTCTCTGCCATCACGGTGAAGGAAATAAATATAGAACAAGACAAATAATTCTGTCACTTTCAGACGGGAACACAAATAGAAGCGGAATATTTTTACAGAATGGGAAAAACCATGTAAATGTAAATAACTTTCAGTGGCACAGCGGTAGAGTTGCTGCCTTACAGTGCTTGCTGCCCCAGAGACCCGGGTTCGATCCCGACCACGAGTGCTGTCTGTACGGAGTTTGCATGTTCTCCCCATTAGATAGAGCTCTAGGGGCTGGAGGAGTCAAGGGATGTGGGGAGAAGGCAGGCACGGGTTATTGATTGGGGACGATCAGCCACGATCACAATGAATGGTGGTGCTGGCTCGAAGGGCCGAATGGACTCCTCCT
This sequence comes from Leucoraja erinaceus, assembly GCF_028641065.1. Classification (NCBI taxonomy): domain Eukaryota; kingdom Metazoa; phylum Chordata; class Chondrichthyes; order Rajiformes; family Rajidae; genus Leucoraja; species Leucoraja erinaceus. Next base: position 3,486,899 of record NC_073393.1, read on the forward strand.
GCACCTATTTTCTATGTTTCTATGTTTCTATGATATGGGGAGAAGATAGGAACGGGGTACTGATTGGGGATGATCAGCCACGATCACATTGAATGGCGGTGCTGGCTCGAAGGGCCGAATGGCCTCCTCCTGCACCTATTGTCTATTGTCTATTGTCTATTGTCTATTGTAACTAAACTAATTTAAAACTGAAGGTGTTCTGAATCGGGTTATTGATAGGGGAAGATCAGCCATGATCACAATGAATGGCAGTGCTGGCTCGAAGGGCCGAATGGCCTACTCCTGCACCTATTTTCTATGTTTCTATGAGCTGTTTTCAGTGCAAACAATAGCTTTGCCTCGAGTTGAACACATGCCATTTTTCGAGCTACCTACTGAGATGCCTGATTAATACATGGGCTAACATGAAGTGATGCAGTGCCTAACATCTGACTGTAAGTCCAGCAATTGTATCTAAGTTTTACACACAAGTGCATGGCCTAGAGAAACGCTACACATAGAAACATAGAAATTAGGTGCAGGAGTAGGCCATTCGGCCCTTCGAGCCTGCACCGCCATTCAATATGTTTGATTGATTTGATTTGATTTGATTCAATTTAATTGTCATTTGGACCCCTTGAGGTCCAAACGAAATGCCGTTTCTGCTGTGATGGAAGGCCAAAAAAACTTATCTCTTCACTGCACTCCCCTCCCCCCCCCCCATGTCAGTCAAAGTCAAAGCCCCCGGCTGGCGATGGCGATTGTCCCGCGGCCATTAAAGCCACGCCGGGTGATGCAAGGTCGCACACCGGGTCTTGGTGTTGGAGCCCCCGGCGTGCGCTCGCAGTGTCCCGCGCCCATTCCAAGCCGCGCGGGGCGGTGCTGTAAGGCCCCGCTCCAGGAGCTCTTCAACCCCGCAACTCGGGCGGGAGAAGTCGCCGTTGCGAGAGCCCTGAAAAGCGGTCTCCCTCCAGGGACCCGCGGGCTCCCGGTGCCGCCGTCCGCCAGACCCGCAGTTGCAACCTCCGAATCTCCGGAGGTCGGGCCGCAGCAGCAGCAGCGCTCCACCACCGCTCCACCCGCTCTGCACTCGGCCAGCTCCGCAACGGTGAGGTGAGTCGTCGGCACCAGACTCCCCGGTCTTCTCCTGTTGGAGGCCGCTCCTCGTTGCAGCCCCAATGACAACGGACACCCGACGGTCGGGTCTCCCGTGCACGGAGAGATTTAAAAGTTACCCCCCCCTCCCACCCCACCCCCCCCCCCCCCCCCCCCCCCCCCCCACACACACCCCCCAACAAAAAAATTACAAAAACTACACAGAAACATATACAAAAAATTATAAAAACGCGGACGGGCTGCAGAGGCCGCTGCTGACGAGAGTCGCGCTGCCTCTTACTAATCAATATGATCATGGCTGATCATCCAACTCAGTATCCCGTACCTGCCTTCTCTCCTTACCCTCTGATCTCCTTAGCCACAAGGGCCACATCTAACTCCCTCTTAAATATAGCCAATGAACTGGCCTCGGCTACCCTCTGCGGCAGAGAGTCACAGTATACAGTACACATATTCACTCAGTACCTTGTACCACCATAAGCACCCCTGTAGCTTAAAGAGGCAAATTATAAAATCGAAGAAAATGCGCTGAATAATGCTCAAAACATCTTCAGACTTTTTTTCCTGAAACGATAAACTGTTTAAGAAGGAACTGCAGATGCTGGTAAAATCGAAGGTAGACAAAAATGCTGGGGAAACTCAGCGGGTGAGGCAGCATCTATGGAGCGAAGGAATAGGTGACGTTTCGGGTCGAGACCCGGAAGGGTCTCGACCCGAAACGTTACCTATTCCTTCGCTCCATAGATGCTGCCTCACCCCCTGAGTTTTTCCAACATATTTGACCACCTTTGTGTGCCTGAATGATCCGAAACGTCATCTCTTCCTTCGCTCCACAGATGCTGCCTCACCCGCTGAGTTTCTCCAGCATTTCTGTCGACCACGACTTCCAAGTGATTAAGGTGGAGCAGCATCTAAAAGACATCTGGGCTGGTACATGGACAGAGGGTCATGAGTCAAACGTGGATTAGTTTAAGTTTAGTTTTAGAGATACAGCGCAGAAACAGGCCCTTCGACCCACCGGGTCCGCGCCGACCAGCGATCCCCGCACATCAACGCTATCCTACGCCCACGAGGGACAATTGTTACATTTACACCAGGCCAATTAACCTACAAACCTGCTACGTCTTTGGAGCGTGGGAGGAAACCGAAGATCTCGGAGAAAACCCACACGGGGAGAACGTGCAAACTACGCGGGTAGTTGGGATCGCACCCGGGTCTCCGGCGCTGCATTCACCGCTAGGCAGCAACTCTACCGCTGCGCCACCGTGAACGCCACCGTTATACACGGGACAAGCCTAAATGGGGCATCTTGGTCTGCATGGACCAGGTGGGCCGAGCGGCCTGTTTCCCCGCTGTTTGGCGCTGCGACTCCACACGTAAACGCTGCTTCTCTTTCCGCAGATGCTGCCTCTCCTGCCGATCGCCTCCTGCGTTTTCTGTTTTTTGTTTTTTAAATTTTTGCCCAAACCGTCAGCGAATAACTGACCGTAAAGAATTGTAAATAATTGAAGGTGTGAAGGTCCTGTTCGTGAGGATTATGGCGCAAAACCAGAATGCGATGGAAATATATCCCGACCAAGAGATGAAAGGTACAGGAACATTTCGGGCCTGATTCTTCATTACTCTGCAGATCAAAGTGGGATCATGTCGGAGATGGAATCTTTGTCCCAGGCGAGTGATTATTAACTCGGTGTGCTCTTCCTGCATCCCGCACTATCACTTCAGAAAGGCTCAAACAAAAGAACATATCGGCAGTCAAGGCCTTGTAATAACCATATAACAATTACAGCACGGAAACAGGCCATCTCGGCCCTACAAGTCCGTGCCGAACAACTTTTTCCCTTAGTCCCACCTGCCTGCACTCATACCATAACCCTCCATTCCCTTCTCATCCATATGCCTATCCAATTTATTTTTAAATGATAACAACGAACCTGCCTCCACCACTTCCACTGGAAACTCATTCCACACCGCCACCACTCTCTGAGTAAAGAAGTTCCCCCTCATGTTACCCCTAAACTTCTGTCCCTTAATTCTGAAGTCATGTCCTCTTGTTTGAATCTTCCCTATTCTCAAAGGGAAAAGCTGGTCCACATCAACTCTGTCTATCCCTCTCATCATTTGAAAGACCTCTATCAAGTCCCCCCTTAACCTTCTGCGCTCCAGAGAATAAAGACTTAGCTTATTCAACCTATCTCTGTAACTTAGTTGTTGAAACCCAGGCAACATTCTAGTAAATCTCCTCTGTACTCTGTCCTCTGTAATGCCAGGGATAAATAAAACGAGAGATACAAGGCCCGGAACCTGGTGACTCTTGCGCATGGGCACGATACGATACGATGGGATAGAACTTTATTAACCCCAGGAGGGAAATTGACCTGCCAACAGTCTTAAAAACACAAAATACATGAAACATGGATGCCATTTTGTTGTGTTACTTGAAGTTGATGTTTGGAGACGTAAAGCTAAACAGCGCGGACACGGGCCACTCGGCCCATCCATATATGATACTATACATTCTGAAGGCAATGGAGGTTTGTTCTTCTGCATGGCAATAACCTCACTGATCTATGTGCACAAAAAGAATGTCACTCTACCTTGGAACATTACCGACTCTCCGTAATCTTCTCAGGAAGTAGAGCCACTGATTGTCTGCACTGGTTGAATGCGTGGAGTCCGTTGCCCAGGCGAGGGGAATCAAGAACCAGGGGACATAGGTTTAAGGTGTGGGGGGGCTCAAAAAGGCTGGCAGCATCATCAAGGACCCACACCATCCTGGCCACACACTCATCTCCCCGCTACCTTCAGGTAGAAGGTACAGGAGCCTGAAGACTGCAACGTCCAGGTTCAGGAATAGATACTTCCCACAGCCATCAGGTTATTAAACTTGGCTCGGACAAAACTCTGAACGTTAATAGCTCATTATCTGTTTATTTGCACTTAATCAGTTTATTTATTCATGTGTGTATATATTTATATAATGGTATATGGACACACTGATCTGTTCTGTAGTCAATGCCTACTATGTTCTGTTGTGCTGAAGCAAAGCAAGACTTTCATTGTCCTATCAGGGACACATGACAATAAACTCTCTTGAATCATTGAAGGAACCGCAGATGCAGTAAACATTATTCATGTTATTCCCTTCATCACTGCTCGATTGTATTCATGCAAAGTCTTTCCGTTGATTGGTTAAGCGCGCAACAAAGGAGCTTGTCACTGTACCTCAGCGCACGTGACAATAAACTAGACTCAACTAAACTCCAAATTCAGGTGCTGGATTCTTGATCAAAACACAAAAGTGCCAGAGGAACTCAGCTGATCAGCGGAATGTAAAGGAGGGTCTCGACAACCGAAACGTCACCCATTCCTTCTCTCCCGAGATGCTGCCCGTCCCGCTGAGTTACTCCGCCATTTTGCGTCTAACCTCCCCCTCTAAAGACGTGCCTGTTTCGGCGCTGGGTGAGTCTATGAACTGAAGTTGTAGCTTTGGAGACAGTCGGCTCTGAACTGCCGACCCACCAGAGCAGGCAGCCAGCTCGAATGCACCGCCCGCCTCTCTATGTTATATTATATACACAGCGATATTGAACTGGTTCCTTCTCGTTCCCAGTCACAGCATGTCCGTGAGGCAAGCGCGACTCAGACAATTGTGTAAAAGAAATGAATACTCAAAGATTCGCCTAGCATATAGGAGTCAATTGTAGCCCCCCCCAACCCCCTCAAAGCCCACTAGAAAATGTCCCGACCCAAAATGTCACCCATGTGTACGGAGGAACTGCAGATACTGGTTTAGGCCAAAGATAGACACAAAGTACTGGAGTAACTCAGCGGGTCAGGCAGCATCACAGGAGAAAAATGAATGTCACCAATGTGACCAAAATATCGCTGATCCATTCTACACAACAACTATCCATCCACCCCTGACTCTCGGTCTGAAGATGGGTCACAACCCAAAACATCACCTATTCCTTCTCTCCAGAGACGCTGCCTGTCCCGCTGAGTTACTCCAGCTATTTGTGTCCATCTTCAGTGTAAACCAGCATCTGCAGTTCCTTCCAACACACGAGCTGCCAGAGGAAGTAGTTGAGGCAGGGCTTTACCTTGCATTAAACGTCATTCCCTTTATCATGTATCTGTACGCTGCAGACGGCTCGATTGTAATCGTATATAGTTTTTCCGCTGACTGGTTAGCACGCAACAAAATCGCCTTTCACTGTACCTCAGTACACGTGACAATAATGTTTTGTTTATAGGGACAGTGCATATTAATTAACATTTTGCATGTAAATATGCAAGATTGTAGCTAATCAGCAGCTAATTTCCGTCTCTAGTCCCAGGCAAAGGTAGGTGAAGTGTCTTGCCCAAGGACACAACGACAGTACACACTCCAAGCAGGATTCGAACCAGCCACCTTCAGGTTGCCAGCCAAACACTTAGCCCATTGCACCATCGCATTAAACTAAACTAAACTAAATTTAAAAGATTTTGAAAGGTACATGGATAGGAAGGATTTATAGGGATATGGGTCAAACTGGATAAAGAAATGTATAAAGAAACATATAAGATTTTTAAGGGCTTGTTAAGGGTTTGGACAGGCTGGAGGCAGGAAACGTGTTCCCGATGTTGGGGGAGTCCAGAACCAGGGGCCACAGTTTAAGAATAAGGAGTAAGCCATTTAGAACGGAGATGATGAAACACTTTTTCTCACAGAGAGTGGTGAGTCTGTGGAATTCTCTGCCTGAGAGGGCGGTGGAGGCCGGTTCTCTGGATGCTTTCAAGAGAGAGCTAGATAGGGCTCTTAAAGATAGCGAAGTCAGGGGATATGGGGAGAAGGCAGGAACGGGGTACTGATTGGGGATGATCAGCCATGATCACATTGAATGGCAGTGCTGGCTCGAAGGGCCAAATGGCCTACTCCTGCACCTATTGTCTATTGTCTAAATGGGATTAGTTTACATGGGGCATCTTGGCTGGCATGGGCTAGTTGGGCCGAAGGGCCTGTTTCTGTGCTGGATGTCTTTTTATGCTGATATATCAGTGCAACTGCATTAAATATTCCTCTTTTGACCTTGGCCAATATATTGTGTTTGTTAGGTTTTGATTTTAACAGGCAGAAAGGCGACGTGCTTTATGATCCAGAGATGTTGACCTCTAATGTGGTCGTGGGTCTGGCGGCTCTTCATTCCATGTGAAGGTTAAAATGGCTTTGCAGAGAGTAAGGGGAAATAATGAGTTACAAGACTGTCAGCAAATGGACACCCAGGTAGGTATTAAATCACAATGAAGCAGAACAGCCGGCGCGCTTTTACAGTACGAACGCATCCTGTTTCATCCAATTCTCATGCCTGGTTTGAAAGTAATCTATTGTACATATACTACAGAGACTCAATCCTGGACTAACACTCAGTCACAATAAATTGGTATCTCGTCTACAGCCGGCTGCTGTTTATTATTAATTGGTAATGGCGCCCCGCTGTGTGAGACCGAATATCGTTTGTTACCAATAATCCACACGAGCTCGGCAGCAAATTACAGGACCAGGCTATTGAGGGAACCTATAGATGTCTGCAATACTTTCCTGGCCAATTATTGTAGAATTATGTACCCTGCATCACATGAGACGTGACTTGTGATTGTGCAAAAATTATACTGCCGCAAAATCTAATTTCTACACTGCTGAGAATCCTCAGACCCTCCTTGATCTGACTTTACTGGCTTTGTCTGGGACTAAACGTTATTCCTTTTATTGTCCCTTTTATAAATGCTTGACCCAGGACTCTCCTCCCCCCCCCCACATCTGCACACGGATCAAACACTTATCTCACAAACCGTCCACAGAGAGTTAAAACCGGTCCCCACATCCCCTCCTTCCTCCATCACACTGAGCAGTGGTGCACCTCAACGCTGTGGGCTGAGTCCGCTCCACTACTCCTTATACACCTGCCCACCCTTCCGACACCATTATTCCATTTGCTGACGACACAACTGTTGTCGGGCTCATCTCGGGGGGGGGGAGGGGAGTGGTGTTTTCAGTAAATAACCTGACACTGAACACAACCGAGACAAAGGGGCTGACACTGGACTTCAGGAGGAAACGGGACACAGACAGGACAAGACACACATGGGGCATGAGTGCAAAGGGTGCAGACTTTCAAATTCCTTGGAGCCCTCATATCCGAGGACCTCTCCTGGCCGGCTAACACCACTGCAACCGTCAAGAGTTGGATGATCAGCCACAATCACATTGAATGGCGGTGCTGGCTCGAAGGGCCGAATGGCCTACTCCTGCACCCTATTGTCTACGTTTCTCTGTAACGGAGCACAACAGAGACTCCGCTTCCTGAGAGTGATCAAGAGGCACAAGACCAAGCAGAAGCTGCTGGTGGCCATCTACCAGGCGACCATTGAGAGTCTACTGACACATTGCATGCCAGTGTGCTACTGTTTGCAGGCTGCTCTGCTGCAGACAAGAAAGCGCTCCAGAGAGGGGTGAAAACAGCAGGGAGAAAACACCGGCTGCCCACTGCCCTCTCTGGAGGACATTGCCACCTCAGGCTATCTCAGCAGAGCCACAAACATCATCAAAGACTCCACCACCTTATTAAACTGTTGCCCTCTGGCAGGCGTTACAGGTCAGCCTAAACACGCACCTCCAGACTCAGGGACAGTTTCTTCCCCAAAGCAATCTTCACACTCAACATGAAAAAAACACTTCGTATTACTCATGCTGCACTCTTCCATGCTGCTACTCACCATGTACAGTGCTGGTTACTTACTTATTTTAATACCTAGATACCTAGTTTCTAACATTGTTTTTAAATTGTGTCCTGTGTTTCTATGTTTGTATATTATGGAGTAGCAATAACAGGTAGCCAAAAGTGCTGGAGAAACTCAGCGGGTGCGGCAGCATCTATGGAGCGAAGGAAATAGGCAACGTTTCGGGTCTCAGACAGATGAAGGGTGGGGGGGGGCGAGGGGGGGGTGGGGGGGGGGGGAGAAAGAAAGGAAAAAGGAAGAGGAGGAGCCCGAGGGCTGAGGGAGAGCTGAGAAGGGGAGGAGCCAGCAAGGGCTACCGGAAATTGGAGAATTCAATGTTAATGCCGCTAGGGTGCAGATTGCCCAAGCGGAATATGAGGTGCTGCTCCTCCAGTTTACGGTGGGACTCACTCTGGCCATGGTGGAGGCCCAGGACAGAAAGGTCGGATTCAGAATAACAATTTTGTTGTATGCAGTGCTTACAACTACGAATAAAGGCATTTCATTTCATTTCCTGTATCTGTACACTGTGGACGGCTCGATTGTAATCATGCATAACCTTCCGACTGGCTGGTTAGCGAAAGCTTTTCACTGTACCTCGGTACACGTGACAATAAACTAGACTAAACTAAGGAAAAAGCTAACGGCACAGCAATAGAGCTACTGCCTTACAGCGCCAGGGAGCTTACATGTGCTGTCTGTACGGAGTTTGTACGTTCTCCCCGTGTCCTGCGTGCGTGATCTTCAGCTTCCCCCCGCACTGCAAAGACGTACAGGTTTGTAGGTTAAACAAAAAAGCTGGAGAAACTCAGCGGGTGCAGCAGCATCTATGGAGCGAAGGAAATAGGCAACGTTTCGGGCCGAAACCCTTCTTCAGACTGATCGGGGGCGGGGGTGGGCGGGGACAAGAAAGGGAAAAGGAGGAGGAGCCCGAAGGCTGGGGGATGGGAGGAGACAGCAGGGGGACTGAGGAAGGGGAGGAGACAGCAAGGACTAACAAAATTGGGAGAATTCGATGTTCATGCCCCCAGGATGCAGACTCCCCAAACGGAATATGAGGTGCTGTTCCTCCAATTTCCAGTGCTGCTCGCTGTGGCCATGGAGGAGACCCAGGACAGAGAGGTCGGAGACGGAGTGGGAGGGGGAGTTGAAGTGCTGAGCCACCGGGAGGTCAGCTTGGTTATTGCGGACCGAGCGGAGGTGTTCGGCGAAACGATCGCCCAACCTACGCTTGGTCTCACCGATATAGATCTGCTGACATCTAGAGCAGCGGACGCAATAGATGAGGTTGGAAGAGATGCAGGTAAACCTCTAGGTTTGTAGGTTAATTGGCTCGGTATAAATGTATAGCGTGTGTAGGGTAGTGTCCGTGTGCGGGGATCGCTGGTCGGCGCAGACTCGGTGGGCCGGAGGCCCTGTTTCCGCGCTGTATCTCCAGACTCTAAACTAAACTAAGTGGCAGTCGTGAATGCGTCTACGCAGCTAGTGTTGTGCACAGCAGGGGAGTTGTCCTTTGCATCTCAGCACTCAATAAATCTCCAACCCGCACTCATTGTGCTGGTGGCAAGACCACCAGAACTGTTGCCACTCATTCACTCGGCAGTGAGAATGATTTATGCGTGTGTTAAAACCACTCACACAACCTCTCTGTAATGGACACCACAGTTTTAGAAATAACTAATTATGGGCAGAATCGTGGTTGGATTTTATGCAGCATAAAAAGATGTTAGTGAGAAAAAACTAACATACATGCAAGTTAAAAATTACAATTCCCACAGCAATATTTAAATAGCTAAGTCTGGGGTCAGTTTTAGTTTAGAGATGCAGCCCGGACACCGGCCCTTTGGCCCACCGAGTCCGTGCCGACCAGCGATCCCTGCATACGAACCCTACACACACTAGGGACAATTTACACTTACACCAAGCCAATTAACCTGCAAACCTGTATGACTTGGTGTGTGGGAGGGCAATAGACAATAGACACAGGAGGAGGCCATTCGGCCCTTTGAGCCAGCATTCATTGTGATCATGGCTGATCATCCCCTATCAATAACCCGTGCCTGCCTTCTCCCCCATATCCCTTGACTCCACTAGCCCCTAGAGCTCTATCTAACTCTCTCTAAAATCCATCCAGTGACTTGGCCTCCACTGCCCTCTGTGGCAGGGAATTCCACAAATTCACAACTCTCTGGGTGAAAACGTTTTTTCTCACCTCAGTCTTAAATGACCTCCCCTTTATTCTAAGATATTAAGCATCTATGGAGTGAAGGAATAGGTGACGTTTCGGGTCGAGACCCGGAAGGGTCTCGGCCCGAAACGTCACCTATTCCTTCGAGGAGAAGGATCTCGACCCGAAACGTCGCCTATTCCACTGCCCTCTGTGGCAGGGATTTCCACAAATTCACAACTCTCTGGGTGAAAACGTTTTTTCTCACCTCAGTCTTAAATGGCCTCCCCTTATTTATACCAAGCCAATTAACCTACAAACCTGTCCGTCTTTGGAGTAGGCAATAGACAATAGGTGCAGGAGGAGGCCGTTCGGCCCTTTGAGCCAGCACCGCCACTCAATGTCGATCATGGCTGATCATGTCTCGGAGAAACTCCACACAGTCACGGGGAGAGCGTACAAACTCGGTACAGACAAGCACTTGTGGTCAGGATCGAACACGGGTCCCTGGTGCTGTAAGTGGTTTAAGGTAGCAACTCTACCGCTGCGCCACCTTGCCGCCCAGATGCAAGAGGCCTGTTCCTGTGATGTACTCTTCCATGCTCTAAGGTAGACAAAAGTGCTGGAGAAACTCAGCGGGTGCAGCAGCATCTATGGAGCGAAGGAAATAGACAACGTTTTGGGCCGAAACCCTTCTTCATTTCTTGACCTCACTATCTACATCGCAGGTGATAGACTTCCGACCGACATCCACTATAAACCCACTGACTCCCATGGCTATCTAGACTACACTTCTTCCCACCCTGCTTCCTGTAAGGACTCCATCCCCTACTCCCAATTCCTCCGTCTACGCCGCATCTGCTCCCAGGATGAGGCGTTCCACACCAGGGCATCGGAAATGCCCTAATTCGTCAGGGAACGGGGGTTCCCCTCCCCTACTATAGATGAGGCTCTCACCAGGGTCTCTTCCATACCCTGTAACACTGCTCTCTCTCTCCCATCCCCCACTCGCAACAAGGGCAGAGTCCCCCTTGTCCTCACCTTCCACCCCACTAGCCGTCACATACAACAAATTAATCCTCCGCCATTTTCGCCAGCTACAACATGACCCCACCACCACTTGCCACATCTTCCCATCTCCCCCCCCACCCAATCTGCTTTCCGCAAAGACTGCTCCCTCCGTAACTCCCTGGTCAATTGTTCCCTTCCCTCCTGCACCACCCCCTCCCCGGGCACTTTCCCTTGCAACCGCGCTTTTATTTTTTATTTTTTTAAACCAGCACGTTTATCTATGTTCGATTTTCCAGCATCTGCAGTTCCTTCTCAAACAACATGTTCCACGTTCTGCATTAATATGTTATGAAGATGTTGCAAGCAGATTAAAGAAATGCTCAAAAGTTGCTGGTGGGGAGAGGAGGATAAATGGCTCACAATTTTAATGGCTGTGATTATTTCTGCTTCACAATGCTTTGATTGCCCCGGTTTTGTTCCCTGTTTACGAAACAATATAATGGGAACTTGATGGCCTCATCCTTATTCATTAATAATAATGGCACTATCTAACTACAAGAGGAAAATGTCACATTATAATCAAAAAAGCATCATTCAAGATAAACCTGAAGCAATAATGATTCATATTAATGAGTCGAGTTGATAATTACTGAGAAGATACAACTGCAGATGTTATTTTTCGTATCAAGGGCCAAAGCTCTCTTTCATTAACTATCAATGACATTATAATTTTCTCTTATAATGTCTATTTCAACACACATATTTAATTTGGAAAGTATTAACTTAATTTCCTGGCAGATAATATATGGCAATGCTGAGACACTGATGAACTGATTATCTTTTTGGCACACAACACTCAAATAAAGGCATTAGTTGTTATATTCTAGCCTGACCTGACCACTAACATCTTTTAATATTAATTAAATTACACCTCATCGAGCTCAATTTAATTTAGTGGCTTAAGTATCTGTTTTAAACGCAATCTTTTCTGCGTATTAAGATGATCTGATTATGATGCACGTCTATTATAATTGCTGCATAGCGGAAATCTTAAATGTCCAGTTATAGAACATAGAACACAAGAGTTACAGCATAGGAATGGACACTCCTAGCCCATAATGTACATGCTGAACATTATTCCATGCTGATCGCCCTCCATTCCATACGGGTATGCTGAGAGAATGGAGCGGCTGGGCTTGTACACTCTGGAGTTTAGAAGGATGACATGGGATCTTATTGAAACATATAAGATTATTGAGGGTTTGGACATGCTAGAGGCAGGAAACATGTTCCCGATGTTGGGGGAGTCCAGAACCAGAGGCCACAGTTTAAGAATAAGGGATAAGCCATTTAGAACGGAGATGAGGAAACACTTTTTCACACAGAGAGTTGTGAGTCTGTGGAATTCTCTGCCTCAGCGGGCGGTGGAGGCCGGTTCTCTGGATACTTTCAAGAGAGAGCTCGAGAGGGCTCTTAAAGATGGCGGAGTCAGGGGATATGGGGAGAAGGCAGGAACGGGGTACTGATTGGGGATGATCAGCCGTGATCACATTGAATGGTGGTGCTGGCTCGAAGGGCCAAATGGCCCACTCCTGCACCTATTGTCTATTATCTATTGTCAGGGGTTCTGGGGAGAAGGCAGGAGAATGGGGTTAGGAGGGAGAGATAGATCAGCCGTGATTGAATGGCGGAGTAAACATGATGGAGGTGTGCGTTCGTTTTCACACTCCTGTACCTCTTGCCTGATGGGAGCGGGGAGAAGAGGGAGTGGCCGGGGTGAGACTGGTCCTTGATGATGCCAGGGCAGCGTGAGGTGCAGATGGTGTCGATGGAAGGGAGGTTGGTTTTGTGTGACGGTCTGGGCAGCGTCTGCAACTTCCTGTTGTCTTCCACTAGATTTTCACCAACCACCCACAGTGACTTCAGAATTTCCCTTAATTTTTTTTTTTTTTTTTTTTTTTTTTTAATTGTTTGAAGTTTTCACTCATTCATTCCGCAACTCCCTTCGTTGGTAGTTTAGGGGTGTACACATTCACTAGCTCTTTCACTCTCTTTTCCTTGCTCTTTTTCTCTTTTTCGATTTCATTTTTGTCAAAATTAAAATGGAAGATGTACATTAAATGTATTTTGTCACATGCCGCGGTTATTAATGTACATTGCTTCTAATAAAAATATTATTTAAAAAAAAAAAAAAAAAAAAAATTTTACTTAATTCGGATTCAATTCATCTCTTTTAATAATGCACCATAAAACCTGGAAAGAAATGCATTTGCTTTGTGGTTTGGAAATGTTATAGCATTTGCAAACACAATCAAATAGTGCTTACATTTCTTCCAAGGACAACCTTTGTAGCTCGTAAGAGAAGCGCAAGATGAAACATTTATGGAACATGCGCTTAAAGTGTGTGTTGTCACTGGGAATTGCTTAACTGGTCCGCCTCCAGATGTTGACGCAAGGAACTGCAGATGCTGGTTCACAAGAAAAGAGCCAAAGTGCTGGAGTAACTCAGCAGGTCAGGCATCATCCCTGGAGGACATAGAAACAGAGAAACATAGAAATTAGGTGCAGGAGTAGGCCATTCGGCCCTTCGAGCCTGCACCGCCATTCAATATGATCATAGAAACATAGAAACATAGAAATTAGGTGCAGGAGTAGGCCATTCGACCCTTCGAGCCTGCACCGCCATTCAATATGATCATGGCTGATCATCCAACTCAGTATCCCGTACCTGCCTTCTCTCCATACCTTCTGATCCCTTTAGCCACAAGGGCCACATCTAACTCCCTCTTAAATATAGCCAATGAACTGTGGCCTCAACTACCCTCTGTGGCAGAGAGTTCCAGAGATTCACCACTCTCTGTGTGAAAAAAGTTCTTCTCATCTCGGTTTTAAAGGATTTCCCCCTTATCCTTAAGCTGTGACCCCTTGTCCTGGACTTCCCCAACATCGGGAGCAATCTTCCTGCATCTAGCCTGTCCAACCCCTTAAGAATTTTGTAAGTTTCTATAAGATCCCCTCTCAATCTCCTAAATTCTAGAGAGTATAAACCAAGTCTATCCAGTCTTTCTTCATAAGACAGTCCTGACATCCCAGGAATCAGTCTGGTGAACCTTCTCTGCACTCCCTCTATGGCAATAATGTCCTTCCTCAGATTTGGAGACCAAAACTGTACGCAATACTTCCCCAGACATGGAGAAGTGACGGTTCGGGTCCCTGCCCTGCTACAGACTGGGGTCTCGGGTCAGAAAGATCCCATCTGCACGTTCTCCGGATATGTTGCCTGAACCGCTGAGTTGCTCCAGCATTTTGTGACTTTTTTTTCCCACCAGAAATACCTGATCTCGGTCGGAGTGTCTGGGCGTAGATGAGAGTCAACATCACACCTGTCCTTTAGACTTTGATGGAACATCAAACACCACAGCATCGGAACAAGGCCATTTGGCCCATCACGTCTGTGGCGGCCATTTACAATAGACAATAGACAATAGGTGCAGGAGTAGGCCATTCGGCCCTTCGAGCGAGCACAGCCATTTAATGTGATCGTGGCTGATCATCCTCAATCAGTACCCCGTTCCTGCCTTCTCCCCATATCCCCTGACTCTGCTATTTTTAAGAGTCCTATCTAGCTCTCTCTTGAAAGAATCCAGAGAACCCGCCTCCACCAGAGAATTCCACAGACTCACAACTCTCTGTGAGAAAAAGTGTTTCCTCGTCTCTGTTCTAAATGGCTTACTCCTTATTCTTAAACTGTGTGGCCCCTGGTTCTGGACTCCCCCAACATCGGGAATATGTTTCTTGCCTCTGGTGTGTCCAAGCCCTTAACAATCTTATATGTTGCAATGAGATGTCCTCTCATCCTTCTAAACTCCAGAATGGCGGAGTAGACCCGATGGACCAAATGGCCTAATTCTGCTCCTATCACTTATGAATCTATGAAACATTATGTCAAGACACACTGATGTTGTCTATCTGCACATGATCCATGTCCTTCCATTGAGTGAGTGGAATAAAGTAGGGAAGAATTGCATTTTTTTCATTATAATATCAAAGATGATTAATCCAATTATGGAGCGTTAAAAATGGTCCTGCATAACCATTAAACATGGCCACCAGACCATCACCAGTTGGCCTTCATTGCGAGAGGATTTGAGTTTAGGAGCAAGGAGGTCCCACTGCAGTTGTACAGGGCCCTGGTGAGACCGCACCTGGAGTATTGTGTGCAATTCTGGTCTCTTAATTTGAGGAAGGACATTATTGCTATTGAGGGAGTGCAGCGTAGGTTCACCAGGTTAATTCCCAGGATGGCGGGACTGACATATGCTGAAAGAATGGGTCGGTTGGGCTTGTATTCGCTGGAATTTAGAAGGATGAGATGGGATCTTATAGAAACATATAAAATTCTTAAAGGACAGGCTAGATGCAGGAAAAATGTTCCCGATTTTGGGGGAGACCAGAACCAGGGGCCACAGTTTAAGAATAAGGGAGAGGCCATTTAGGACTGAGATGAGGAAACACATTTTCACCCAGAGAGTTGTGAATCTGTGGAATTCTCTGCCACAGAGGGCGGTGGAGGTCGATTCACAGGATGTTTTCAGGAGAGAGTTAGATTTAACTCTAAGGGCAAAGGGAATCAAGGGATATGGGGAAAAAGCAGGAATGGGGTACTGATTGGGGATGATCAGCGATGAACATTTTGAATGGCGGTGCTGTCTCGAAGGGCCGAATGGCCTACTCTTGCACCTGTTTTCTATGTTTCTGTAGAGCAGTAGAACACAAGGACAGGCCATTCATCCCTCATTGTTATGCTGGACATGATGGGGTCAAATAATCTCCTCCTATTATCTCCTGCATATCCATGTGTCTGACACAGACAGACACAAAAGGCTGGAGTAACTCAGCGGGACAGGCAGCATCTCTGGCGTTTAAGAGGCTTTTACATTATTTGAGACTACTTTAGACTTGAAACAGGCCTTTCAGCCCACCAAGTCCATGCTAACTAGTGGTCACCCTGTCCACCAGTACGATCCTACACACTTACTTGTGGACAATTTACAATTTTACAGAAGCCAATTAACTTACTAATGTTTAATGTTTTATGTATCATTCTTAACTGTCATTGTATGTCATTTTGTCACTTGCGGGCAGAGCACCAAGGCAAATTCCTTGTATGTGAATACTTGGCCAATACACTTATTTATTCATTCATTCATTCATTCACAATGAACCTGTGCGTCTTTGGAGTGCGGGAGGAAACCGGAGCACCCGGGGAAAACCCACGCGGTCACGGGGAGAACTTGCAAACTCCGTACAGACAGCACCCGTTGTCAGGATCGAACCTGCGTCTCTGGAGCTGTGAGGCAGCAACGCTGAACCACCCCAAGTAGGCTTGAAGATATGTGGCACAGGGCATCACAATAGTGCAGCTGCTGGAGCCGCTGACTGACAGCACCAGGCACCCAGCTCTCTGCGTGGAGTTCGCAAGTTCTCCATTGGACAGCGTCAATTTCCTCCAGTTGCTCCGTTTTTCCCCCCCACATCCCAAAGACTTGTGGATTTGCAGGCTAATTGGCCTCTGTAAATCACCCCTCGTGTGTAGGGAGTGTGGATGAGGGAGTCGGATAGCAGGTAACTAGTGCAAACAGGTGATCGATGGTCAGCATGGACACAGTGGGCCGAAGGGCCTGTTTCCATGCTTCATAGAAACATAGAAACATAGAAAATAGGTGCAGGTGCAGGAGTAGGCCATTCGGCCCTTCGAGCCTGCACCGCCATTCAATATGATCATAGCTGATCATCCAACTCAGTATCCTGTACCTGCCTTCTCTCCATACCCCCTGATCCCTTGAGCCACAAGGGCCACATCTAACTCCCTCTTAAATATAGCCAATGAACTGTGGCCTCAACTACCTTCTGTGGCAGAGAATTCCACAGATTCACCACTCTCTGTGTGAAAAATGTTTTTCTCATCTCGGTCCGAAAAGACTTCCCCCTTATCCTTAAACTGTGACCCCTTGTCCTGGACTTCCCCAACATTGGGAACAATTTTCCTGCATTTAGCCTGTCCAACCCCTTATTGTAAGAATTTTGTACGTTTCTATAAGATCCCCCCTCAATCTTCTAAATTCTAGCGAGTACAAGCCGAGTCTATCCTGTCTTTCTTCATATGAAAGTCCTGACATCCCAGGAATCAGTCTGGTTAACCTTCTCTGAACTACTGCATCTACTGCATCCGCTGCTCTAGCTGTCAGCTGATTTACATCGGGGAGACTAAGCGGAGGTTGGGCGATCGTTTCGCCGAACACCTCCGCTCAGTCCGCAATAACCAACCTGACCTCCCGGTGGCTCAGCACTTCAACTCCCCCTCCCATTCCCAATCCGACCTCTCTGTCCTGGGTCTCCTCCATTGCCAGAGTGAGCAACACCGGAAATTGGAGGAACAGCACCTCATATTCCGCCTGGGTTGCTTGCGTCCGGATGGCATTAACATTGAATTCTCCCAAATTTGCTAGCCCTTGCTGTCTCCTCCCCTTCCTTAACCCTCTAGCTGTCTCCTCCCACCCTCCCATCCGCCCCGCCCTCGGGCTCCTCCTCCTCCCCTTTCCTTCCTTCTCCCCCCCCATCAGTCTGAAGAAGGGTTTCGGCCCGAAACGTCGCCTATTTCCTTCGCTCCATAGATGCTGCTGCACCCGCTGAGTTCCTCCAGCAATTTTGTGTACCTTCTCTGTACTAAGAACTCTGTGGCAAGAATCAACCACTCAATCAATCAATCAACTGCCCATGATGCCAATCATTTGACAGTGCCAAGGGATGAACAAGGCTCAGTGGTCATGGCAGAGGAAGCTCAATGGTGCACAGATACTCACTGAAGAGCTGTTTAGAAATTAAGAAGAGGATTAATGGCTTTGAGCTGTTCAACCTGAAGTGGAAGTGTGACGGTGAGACTATAAATATGAATTAATCTTGCACAGAAAATGCTTTATTTAAGATTAAGCTTCCTTATTAATCAGGTTGGGAAGAGACTGGAAAAATATGTTATTCCCTGCAATCTTGGGCGACATTCATCACTCACCCTAAACCATCTGAAACAGATTAACACCCCATTTATCTCATCCTTCTTTGTGAGATTCTGTTGTGCATAAATTAGTTGTGGCAATTTGGCGGAAAAACAAGTTGCTACATTTTAAACGTGATACATCAGTAGTAAAACAGTTTCAGACACATCGAACGTGTGAAAGATGTCGACTAAACAGCATTTGACTTCATTTCTGGTTTTAGTTATAAATTATGAATGGGGTATATATTTTTTGATAGTTTAGCAAAATCGTTTCACATTTTTTGCCAGCCTGTTAATAGTAACATATTTGGAGCGTTTGACTGCACTCATTAGTTGGCCAGTTAGATTTAGCTCTTAGGGCTAATGGAATCAAGGGATATGGGGAGAAGGCAGGAACGGGGTACTGATTTTGGATGATCGGCCATGATCATATTGAATGGCGGTGCTGGTTCGAAGGGCCTACTCCTGCACCTGTTTTCTATGTTTCTATGCACTCGCTGGAGTTTAGAAGGATGAGGTGGGGGGGGGGGGGGGGGGGGGGGGGGGGGGGGGGGGGGGGCAAGTCAGTGGATATATCTAAGGCAGAGATAGATAAATTCTTGATTAGTACGGGTGTCAGAGGTTATGGGGAGAAGGCAGGAGAATGGGGTTGAGAGGGAGAGATAGATCAGCCATGATTGAATGGCGGAGTAGACTTGATGGGCCGAATGGCCTAATTCTGCTCCTAGCGCGTATGCTGGAGTAACTCAGCAGGTGAGGCAGCTCCTCTGGATAGAAGGAATTGGCGACGTTTCGGGTCGAGATCCTTCTGACTCAACCTGTGTCTTTGGCGCTGTGAGGCAGGAGTTCTAAGTGTAAGTATTCACATCAATTTCGTTTTGTGATGTCTCTGGTCAAACTATTCCACCTGGAGCCCACCCAATATTCAGCAAAGGGCTCTGCCTCCTGTTCTAGTCACCCCATGTTTAGCGGGGGTACAATGTGGAACTCAATGTATTTTGGAGATGATCACTAGTTTGCCTTTTCCAGTTTCAGTTTAGTTAATATAGACAACAGGTGCAGCAGTAGGCCATTTGGCCCTTCAAACCAGCACCGCCATTCAATGTGATCATGGCTGATCATCCCCAATCAGTACCCCATTCTTGCCTTCTCCCCATATCCCCTGACTCCGCTATTTTTAAGAGCCCTATCTAGCTCTCTCTTGAAAGTATCCAGGGAACCTGCCTCCACCGCCCTCTGAGGCAGAGAATTCCCCAGACTCGCCATTCTCTGTGGGGAAAAAGTGTTTCCTCGTCTCTGTTCTAAATGGCTTACTCCTTATTCTTTAACTGTGTGGCCCCTGGTTCTGGACTCCCCCAACATCGGGAACATGTTTCCTGCCTCTAGCGTGTCCAAGTCCTTAACAATCTTATATGTTTCAATGAGAGAACCTCTCATCCTTCTAAACTCCAGAGTGCACAAGCCCAGCTGCTCCATTCTCTCAGCATATGACAGTCCCACCATCCCGGGAATTAACCTTGTAAACCTACGCTGCACTCCCTCAATAGCAAGAATGTCCTCCCTCAAATTCGGAGGAATAGTCACGTGTACCGGGATGCAGTGAAAAACTTTTGTTGCGTGCTGACCAGTCAGCGGAAAGACCATACACGATTACAATCAATCCGTTTACAGTGTACGGATACATGATAGAGGGAATAATATCCGGTAGGCGGCGCGACTCTCGTCAGCAGCGGCCTCTGCAGCCCGTCCGCGTTTTTATTATTTTTTGTCTATGTTTCTATGTAGTTTTTGTTATTTTTTGTTGGGGTGTGTGTGTGGGAGGGGTGGGGGCAGGGAGAAGGTAACTTTTAAATCTCTCCCTGCACGGGAGACCCGACCTTTTCTTGTCGGGTCTCCGTTGTCGTTGGGGCTGCAACGAGGAGCGGCCTCCAACAGGAGAAAACCGGGGACTCTGGTGCCGACGACTCACCATCACCGTCGCGGAGCTGGCCGAGTCCAGTGAGCGGGTGGAGCAGTGGTGGAGCGCTGCTGCTGCTGCGGCACGACCTCCGGAGATTCGGAGGCTGCAACTGCGGGTCTGGCGGACGGCGGCACCGGGAGCCCGCGGGTCACTGGAGGGAGACCGCTTTTCAGGGCTCCTGCAATGGCAACTTCTCCTGCGCGAGTTGCGGGGTCGAAGAGCTCCTGGAGCGGGGCCTGACATCACCGCCCCGTGCGGCTTGGAATGGCCGCGGGACTCTGCGAGCGCATGCCGGGGGCTCCAACACCAAGACCTGGTGTGCGACCTCGCACCACCCGGCGTGGCTCTAATGGCCGCGGGACAATCGCCATCGCCAGCCGGGGGCTTTGACTTTGACATCGGGAGGGGGGGGGGGGAGAGTGCAGTGGAGAGATACGTTTTTTTGGCCTTCCATCACAGCGATGTGATGGATGTTTATGTAAATTATGTTGTGTCTTGGGTCTATTTGTTTGTAATGTATGGCTGCAGAAACGGCATTTCATTTGGACCTCAAGGGGTCCAAATGACAATTAAATTTAATCTTGAATCTTGAATTAAGTTAAGAGAGTGGGAGCGATTGCAATATGAGTTTGTAGATCTACTTCTGTAGTAGCCCGCAAATAGTCGCTTGCCCTTGGCTTTACCAGCAGTCCATTACGCAGTGTTCCCATGATATAATGAGAGATAGGCATCTGTTAAAACATAACCTGTTCTTGCGGAAGTCAGATGCTGCACCTAAATATGTCAATGAGTTTTTAATGTTCTTTTTAATACCCTTTCAAAACCACATCATAAAACACTGTTCCTCTGTGTTTAAGAAGGAACTGCAGATGCTGGAAAATTGAAGGTAGACAAAAGTGCTGGAGGAACTCAGAGGGTGCAGCAGCATCTATGGAGCGAAGGAAATGGGCAACGTTTCGGGCCGAAAACCTTCTTCAGACTGATGGGGGATGGGGGGCGGGGAGAAGAAAGGAAAAAGGAGGAGGAGGAGCCCGAGGGCTGAGGAAGGGGAAGAGACAGCAAGGGCTAACAAAATTGGGAGAATTCAATGTTCATGCCCCCAGGATGCAGACTCCCCAAGCGGAATATGAGGTGCTGTTCCTCCAAATTCCGGTGCTGCTCGCTCTGGCCATGGAGGAGACCCAGGACAGAGAGGTCGGAGACGGAGTGGGAGGGGGAGTTGAAGTGCTGAGCCACTGGGAGGTCAGGTTGGTTATTGCGGACCGAGCGGAGATGTTCGGCGAAACGATCGCCCAACCTCCGCATGGTCTCACCGATGTAGATTTGCTGACATCTAGAGCAGTGGAGGCAATAGATGAGGTTGGAGGAGATGCAGGTGAACCTCTGTCACACCTGGAACGACTGCTTGGGTCCTTGAATGGAGTTGAGGCGGGAGGTAAAGGGACAAGTGTTGCATCTCTTGCGGTTGCAAGGGAAAGTGCCCGGGGAGGGGGTGGTACGGGAGGGAAGGGAAGAATTGACAAGGGAGTTGCGGAGGGAGCGGTCTTTGCGGAAGGCAGACATGGGGGGAGATGGGAAGATGTGGCGAGTGGTGGGGTCACGTTGGAGGTGGCGAAACTGACGGAGGATTACTTGTTGTATGTGGCGGCTGGTGGGGTTCCTCTGTGTCGGTTATTTGAAGAAGACTTGAGAAAAAAACTTCAGGAACACCATTGACTTTTGGAAACTTAATAGCGATTTATCCCGAGTGATATCCTGTGTCCACAGGTTAGATTATTATGGTTGATTGCTGTGCTCTTTCTTGAACAAGTGTTTAAAACTGATTGTAGACAAAAGTGCTGGAGAAACTCAGCGGGTGCAGCAGAGTCTATGGAGCGAAGGAAATAGGCAACGTTTCGGGGTCTTGGTGGGACCAGTCTGTTGCTGAAGGTGCTCCTCAGACACACCAGGTGTCGTAAGCAATGAACCTTTAAAGGCTCAGGTGATGGTTTTATATTTGCCGTGATTATATTGGCAATATGGGACTTGCAGAGTCCAATATGCACAAGAGACTACAAAGGGCAGACCACAAACGGTGAATCAATGGAGAAACTGGAACCGTTTAAGGCGGAGATAGACAGAATCTTGATCAATACGGGTGTCAGAGGTTATGGGGAGCATGGGGATAGGAGGGAGAGATAGATCAGCCATGATTGAATGGCGGAGTAGACTTGATGGGCCGAATGGCCTAATTCTGCTGCTTATGAACTGCGTGTAGTTATGCCCCTGTCCCACTTAGGAAACTTTATTTTGTTTTATTTTATTTTTTATTTATTCTTTATTTCGAACAGAATAAAAGAATAAAAAGCAAGTGTGGAACAGCGTACAAAAAACAAAACAAGAATATTTATAAAGTGTCATAAACAATATCTATAAATAAATGAAATCATATGTGTCCGAAAAGGAGCAGGAAGAAGCCTGATTAATTCCCACGCCTTATTCAACTGCGTATAATTACCTTATACAATTTAGCAGCTATATGTACACCATATGTACACCAGCAGCTATATGAGCCTTCTTGATCTACTCTGATCAAGAAGGCTCATCAGCGTCTCTTCTTCCTGAGGAGACTGAAGAAGGTCCATCTGTCTCCTCAGATCCTGGTGAACTTCTACCGCTGCACCATCGAGAGCATCCTTACCAACTGCATCACAGTATGGTATGGCGACTGCTCTGTCTCCGACCGGAAGGCATTGCAGAGGGTGGTGAAAAATGCCCAACGCATCACCGGTTCCTCGCTCCCCTCCATTGAGTCTGTCCAAAGCAAGCGCTGTCTGCGGAGGGCGCTCAGCATCGCCAAGGACTGCTCTCACCCCAACCATGGACTGTTTACCCTCCTACCATCCGGGAGGCGCTACAGGTCTCTCCGTTGCCGAACCAGCAGGTCCAGGAACAGCTTCTTTCCGGCGGCAGTCACTCTACTCAACAACGTACCTCGGTGACTGCCAATCACCACCCCCCCCCCCCCCCCCCCCCCCCCCCCCCCGACACTTATTATTTTTTATTCAAATCGTTTGCTATGTCGCTCTTCAAGGGAGATGCTAAATGCATTTTGTTGTCTCTGTACTGTACACTGACAATGACAATTAAAATTGAATCTGAATCTGAATCTGAATATGTACACCAGCAGCTATGTGTACACCATATGTACACCATTTGTACACCAGCAGCTGTATGTACACCAAATTATTAACATTTATACACTAATCAAATATTTACAAAGCCATACAAAAAAGAGAGAAAAAAACAAACATGAGTGGGGACTTATGCCCCTGTCCCACTTAGGAAACCTGAACGGAAACCTCTGGAGACTTTGCGCCCCACCCAAGGTTTCCGGAGGTTGCAGGTGGTTGCCGGAGGTTGCAGGTGGTTGCCGGAGGTTGCAGGTGGTGGAAGCAGGTAGGGAGACTGACACAAACCTCCGGGCAACCGCACGGAAACCTTGGGTGGGGCGCAAAGTCTCCCGAGGTTTCCGTTCAGGTTTCCTAAGTGGGACAGGGCCAAGTGTCCCCACTCATGTTTTTCCAAGTCGAGAATGACTTATCTATCGCTCCCAAGCAAAAATCTCCGATCAATAATAACAATGTCAAGATGCATCTATTGCTATTATGAAAGATATAATGACTTCTGACATGCATACACATGGCAAGGTAAACCTAGATAACAATGTTTGACGTCTCAATCAATACTTCAATACAGTGAACCTTTTCATTTAGTTCCAGTGAACTGCAGTCTAGCTTGCTGTGTGTGTTAGGGGTCAGATATAATGATCACCCTTCGAAATGTGTATCCATGCTTTTAAAATGTAAACTTTTGTTATTTGCAAATAAAACTTTAGTGATGAAATTAAGTTGGAAACCTGATTAAGATTGTTGTAGTTCACAAAATTCTGATCTGAAGACATGCTTTGATTCTCTGCCAAGATAGTCACAGAGAGCCACAGGGTCACAAAAACAGGCCCTTCGGCCCAACTTGCCCATGCTGCCCCATCTGCACTAGTCCCATCTGCATGCATTTGGCCCATATCCCTCCAGATCCCATCCTTTTATTCAGAGTAATAGCATGTACCAAGTAGCATCCTACCAACAATGGTCCTGAACTACTATCTACCTCATTGGTGACCCTCAAACTATTATTGATCCGACTTTACTAGCTTTACCTTGCACTAAACGCTATTCACTTATTGTGTATCTGCGCGCTGTGAACGGCTCGATTGTAATCGTGTGTTGTCTTTCCGCTGACTGGTTAGCACGCAACAAACGGGCAGCACGATGGCACAGCGGTAGAGTCGCTGCCTCACAGCGCCCGAGACCCAGGTTCGATCCCCACGACGGGTGTTGTCCGTACGGAGATTGTACGTTCTCCCCGCGACTTGCGTGGGTTTTCCCCGAGATCTTCGGTCCCCACCCACCCACCCCCCCACACTCCAAAGACGTACAGGTTTGTAGGTTAAATGGCTTGGTGTAAATGTAAATTGTCCCTAAGGCGTGCAGGGTAATGTCAGTGTACGGGGATGTGCGGACATGATGGGCTGAAGGGCCTGTTCCGACAATGAACACAGAAGAGAGTGGTGAGTCTGTGGAATTCTCTGCCTCATATAACCATATAATAATTACAGCATGGAAACAGGCCAACCCGGCCCTTCTAGTCCGTGCCGAACACTTATCCTCCCCTAGTCCCATCTACCTGCACTCAGACCATAACCCTCCATTCCTTTCCCATCCATATACCTATCCAATTTATTTTTAAATGATAAAATCGAACCTGCCTCCACCACTTCCACTGGAAGCTCATTCCACACAGCTACCACTCTCTGAGTAAACAAGAGGGCGGTGGAGGCAGGTTCTCTGGATGCTTTCAAGAGAGAGCTAGATAGGGCTCTTAGAAGTAGCGGAGTCAGGGGATATGGGGAGAAGGCAGGAACGGGGTACTAGAAACATAGAAACATAGAAATTAGGTGCAGGAGTAGGCCATTCGGCCCTTCAAGCCTGCACCGCCATTCAATATGATCATGGCTGATCATCCAACTCAGTATCCCGTACCTGCCTTCTCTCCATACCCTCTGATCCCCTTGGCCACAAGGGGCACATCTAACTCCCTCTTAAATATAGCCAATGAACTGGCCTCAACTACCCTCTGTGGCAGAGAGTTCCAGAGATTCACCACTCTCTGTGTGAAAAACGTTCTCCCCAATTTTATACTGATTGGGGATGATCAGCCATGATCACATTGAATGGCGGTGCTGGCTCGAAGGGCCGAATGGCCTCCTCCTGCATCTATTGTCTATTGTCTAAAGTAAACAAAAAAAAACAAAAAGCTTTTCGCTGTACCTCGGTACACATGACGGCAAACTAAACTGATAACTGCGTTGAAATTGACCTAATAAATTTTGCTGAAACTTCTAAGGGGATCCATCGAAGGTTGGACTATGCACCTGTTTACCAAGCAGATAATATAATCCATTCTCTGCTCTGCTTTTTAGACTACAGGCGCGGTAGTTTAGCTTTTGTTCCTTCTATTGGAATCAGAAGTAGGTCACCGTGGTGATTATGCAGGGATCAGGGAAAATACATTAAAACAACAACATTTAAGAAGGAACTGCAGATGCTGGAAAAATCGAAGGTGGACAAAAATGCTGGAGAAACTCAGCGGGTGAGGCAGCATCTACGGAGCGAAGGAATAGGTGACGTTTCGGGACAGGGGTTATGGGGAGAAGGCAGGAGAATGGGGTTGAGAGGGAAAGATAGATCCGCCATTATTTGAATGGCGCAGCAGACTTGATGGGCTGAATGGCCTAATTCTGCTCCTGGAGCTTATGAACTGCCACTCTCTGAGTGATAATATCCAAAGACAAGAAAAGTTTTCAGAAGCTCAATGATCAAGGAGTTATATCCAAGTACTGGAGTAGTTCCTGAGGATTGGAGGGTAGCATATGACAGATGAGAGGGGATCTTATTGAAACATAACAAGAGGAGTAGAGTATAGGAGCAAAGAGGTCCATCTGCAGTTGTACAGGGCCCTGGTGAGACCACACCTGGAGTATTGTGTGCAGTTTTGGTCCCCTAATTTGAGGAAGGACATTCTTGCTATTGAGGGAGTGCAGCGTAGGTTAATTCCTGGGTTGGCAGGACTGTCATATGCTGAGAGAATGGAGCGGCTGGGCTTGTACACTGGAGTTTAGAAAGATGAGAGGGTATCTTATTGAAACGTATAAGATTATTAAGGGTTTGGACACGCTAGAGGCAGGAAACATGTTCCCGATGTTGGGGGAGTCCAGAACCAGGGGCCACAGTTTAAGAATAAGTGGTAAGCCATTTGATTTGATTTGATTTGATTTGATTCAACTTTATTGTCATTGTCCATAGTACATGTACTGAGACAACAAAATGCTTTTTTCCCTTTTCAGCCATACGAATAAAAAAATAAATAAAAGCACAGAACACGATAGTCTTTCATATAAACATCCCCACAGCGGTATCAAAGTTTCCCACTGTGAGGGAAGGAACCAAAGTTCAGGCAACCTCCTTGCTGATGTTCTTTGATGGTTACCCATGGTCGGGGCCTCCCGAGCCCCCCGCAGTCGCCACTACGGGTGGCCCGATATTCGGGCCCTCCCGCCGGGATGATGGAACTCCGACATTGGAACGGAAGAACATCCTCATAGAAACATAGAAATTAGGTGCAGGAGTAGGCCATTCGGCCCTTTGAGCCTGCACCGCCATTTAATATGATCATGGCTGATCATCCAACTCAGTATCCCGCACCTGCCTTCTCTCCATACCCTCTGATCCCCTTGGCCACAAGGGCCACATCTAACTCCCTCTTAAATATAGCCAATGAACTGGCCTCAACTACCCTCTGTGGCAGAGAGTTCCAGAGATTCACCACTCTCTGTGTGAAAAAAGTTCTCCTCATCTCGGTTTTAAAGGATTTCCCCCTTATCCTTAAGCTGTGACCCCTTGTCCTGGACTTCCCCAACATCGGGAACAATCTTCCTGCATCTAGCCTGTCCAACCCCTCAGCGGCTTGGACCTCCGAATCGGCCACTTCCTACCAGTGTCCCAGCCCACAGGCGGAGATTCAACGCTGGCGGCCCTCGGCAAAGGGATCCCAGGACTCCGCGATGTCAGTCAGCGCCACCCACGTTGGGAGCTCCGCGAACCACAGCTCCGCGATGTCGATGCAGCAGGCCCAACACTCCGGAGCTTCAAACGGCGATCCCAGGTGAGGCGTTGCCCGCTCCGCGATGTATCCAGCGCTGCGCCGCCGCTGCTGGAGCTCTGGTCCGGGTCCCCGGCAGGAAAGGCCGCGCCAATCCAGTAGGTAGGCCGCGAGGAGGGGGGCGTGGGCGCGACTCGGAGAATAGTCACATCCTCGCCAGGAAGTGACTGAAAAAACGGTTTCCCCCTTACCCAACCCCCCTCCCCCACATAAATACTGAAAATGAACGGGGATGAGGGTTGTGAATCTGTGGAATTCTCTGCCTCTGAAGGCAGTGGAGGCCAATTCTCTGGATGCTTTTGTGAAAAACTTTTGTTGCGTGCTATCCAGTCAGCGGAGAGACTGTACATGATTACAGCCGAGCCGTCCACAATGTACAGATACATGATAAAGGGAATCAGGAATCCACTTGGTACATCGGCGTTTATTGCAAGAGGCTTTGTGTGCAAGAGGAGAGATTAGTTTAGTTGAGAGATACAGAGTTTAGTTAGTTCAGAGATACAGCACGTATACAGGCCCTCCAGCCCACCGAGACCGCACCAACCAGCAATCCCCGCACATTAACACTACCCTACACACACTAGGGCCAATTTACATTTATACCAAGCCAATTAACCTACAAATCTGTACGTCTTTAGTGTGTGGGAGACCGAAGATCTCGGAGAAAGCCCACGCAGGTCACGGGGAGAACGTACAAACTCCGTACAGACAGCACCCCTTAGTCAGGATAGAGCCTGGAGCTGTAAGGCAATAGATGATAGACAATAGGTGCAGGAGTGGGCCATTCGGCCCTTCGAGCCAGCACTGCCATTCAATGTGATCACGGCTGATCATCCCCAATCAGTACCCCGTTCCTGCCTTCTCCCCATATCCCCTGACTCCGCCATCTTTAAGAGCCCTATCTAGCTCTCTCTTGAAAGCATCCAGAGAACCTGCCTCCACCGCCATCTGAGGCAGAGAATTCCACAGACTCACAACTCTCTGTGTGAAAAAGTTCCGTTCTAAATGGCTTACCCCTTATTCTTAAACTGTGTGTGGCCCCTGGTTCTGGACTCCCCCAACATGGGGAACATGCACGGGGAGATCGATGGACAGCGCGGACTGTTTCTGTGCTGTATCCTTCAATCAGTCACATTCGGTGGAATCATAAGCATCCATCTAGGCCGACATTTATCTTGCGGTCTACATGACTAAATAAAACAAACGGATTACCTAGCTGTATATTTACCTGGCTTTTACCTAAACACTCAAAAATGTCCCAGTCTCAATCCCCATTGAGACACAAATAGGGATATAAATATTTCCTGGGTTTGAACATTAATATCAGCGATGAGGATAATTTTGATTGAGCCGATATCACAGCACACGCTGTTCTTTACCAAACTTATTGATAATTGCAGCCATGAAAAATAAAGCAGATTCATTGTCTGGGAAGTGTTGTCCTCGATAGATTGATAACTACATTATACTCAAAGAAAGCGTTACCATGGCGCTGAGCTCACAATGCAGCAGCTCTCTGCACGTCTCTGCTCCACGCATTCGCATCCTTCAAATAACAAGAAGACAATAGACAATAGGTGCAGGAGGTGGCCATTCGGCCCTTCGAGCCAGCACCGCCATTCAATGGCTGATCATCCCCAATCAGTACCCCGTTCCTGCCTTCTCCCCATATCCCCTGACTCCGCTATCTTTAAGAGCCCTATCTAGCTCTCTCTTGAAAGCATCCAGAGAACCGGCCTCCACCGCCCTCTGAGGGAGAGAATTCCACACTCACAACTCTCTGTGTGAAGACAGGATTGCGTGAGATGCAGAGATATGGTGGGAAACAACCACGTTATGTTACAGAGATTGTGAGTGGAAATAGATTGAGTACAAGAAAGTGGCCTTGCACATAAACGCCAGCATGAAATAAGTGGAAAACAAGCCATGAGGGGAATAGATAAGGTGAATGAGCTGCCTGTCCTCCAGATTAAATACTACACCGTATGCCTCGTTGTCAACTTCCCCGAGCTAACAATGATCTGTCCGACATTTCCCTTGAACTTCTTCCCCTTTGATCTCTCTATTTTCACACCTTACCAATAGACAATAGGTGCAGGAGTAGGCCATTCAGCCCTTCGAGCCAGCACCGCCATTTAATGTGATCATGGCTGTTCATCCCCAATCAGTACCCCGTTCCTGCCTTCTCCCCGTATCCCTTAACTCCACTATCTAAGAGCTCCATCTAACTCTCTCATGAAAGCATCCAGAGAACCTGCCTCCATCGCCCTCTGAGGCAGAGAATTCCACAGACTCACCACTCTCTGTGTGAAAAAGTGTTTCCCCATCTCCGTTCTAAATGGCTTACCCCTTATTCCTAAATTATGGCCCCTGGTGGAATTCTCTGCCTCAGAGGGCGGTGGAGGCAGGTTCTCTGGATGCTTTCAAGAGAGAGCTAGATAGGGCTCTTAAAAATAGCAGGGCTAAATGGCCCACTCCTGCACCTATTATCCATTGAAACTAACTTCTATACCACACTTCTGTAACAGTCTGCGGGGCCCATATTTGCCTCATCAGCCACCTCTTAACCCATGAATCTGAAACAAGTCATTCTCTACCCGAAGGCTTTGTCCAACATGTATATTTTACTTACATCACAAAGGGTGGATGCAAACAGACTGTGAGGGAGAATGTCATGTGATCTATATTCCCTCTGCATTTCAGTTCATAACTAATTCACGATTATCATGTCGGGATCGATACAAATCAGAGCCCACTCTGTCTCATTCTGAATCCTTCCGACAATTCACTGAAAGAAAACTGTTGTCCTATCCTGGAAAGTAAATATGCTCTGGAATGAATATAGTCTGAGGGTCTGAGCTATAGGGAGAGGTTGAGCAGGCTGGGACTCTATTCCTTGGAGCGCGGGAGGATGAGGGGTGACCTTATAGAGGTGTACAAACTCATGAGAGGAATAGATCGGGTAGATGCACAGAGTCTCTTGCCCAGAGTAGGCGAATCGAGGACCAGAGGACATGGGTTTAAGGTGACGGGGAAAAGATTTAATAGGAACCTGAGGGGTAACTTTTTCACGCAGAGGCTGGTGGGTGTATGGAACGAGCTGCCGGAGGAGGTAGTTGAGGCTGGGACTATCCCAACGTTTAAGAAACAATAAGACAGGTGCATGGATAGGACGGGTTTGGAGGGATACGGACCAAACGCGGGCAGGTGGGACTAGTGTAGGTGGGACATTTTGGCCAAGGGTGGGCAAGTCGGGCCGAAGGGCCTGTATCCTCTCAACATAGAATTACGCGCTGTCAGTTATGGGCTTTCAACGGACTCTAATAAATGTCACTATATAGGACTTAATAATAACCAACAGCAAATTGCAAAGTCTTTAATTCCATGTGTGTGTTACTGCTGCTGAAACAGAATATCGATGAGATCTGCAAAGATTTTGAATATCTATTGGTCGGCCTAGGTAAAGAGTCTAATTATTCTCTATTTAAAATGCCCAACAGCATTATCAAACGTCAAACCTTTCTCTGCTAAACCACGTCAGACATCAAGGCCAAGGACTTCAATTGGCCCACACGCTCTTTGCAACACAATTCCACTTCACACAGAAACAGAATTGATCTTGTTCACACACACACAGTACACAATGTACATTGTACACGCTGCTTGCTTCCACACACCGATTAGTCTCGTTCAGAGATACACCGCGGAAACAAGCCCTTCGGCCCACCGAGTCCGCGCCAACAGACAACAGGCGCAGCAGTAGGCCATTCGGCCCTTCAAGCCAGCACCGCCATTCAATGTGATCATGGCTGATCATCCACAATCACATTTTTCTCATACGGTCGTAAGAGATAGGAGGAGAATTAGGCCATTCGGCCCATCAAGTCTACTCCGCCATCCAATCATGGCTGATCTATCTCTCCCTCCTAACCCCATTTTCCTGCCTTCTCCCCATTACCTTTGACACCCGTACTAATCAAGAATCCATCTACTGTTCTATGGACACTAGACAATAGGCGCAGGAGGAGGCCATTCGGCCCGTCGAGCCAGCACCACCATTCAATGTGATCACGGCTGATCATCCACAATCAGTACCCCGTTCCTGCCTTCTCCCCATATCCCCTGACTCCGCTATCTTTAAGAACCCTATCTAGCTCTCTCTTGAAAGTATCCAGAGAACCGGCCTCCACCGCCCTCTGAGCGACCAGCGACCACCCTGTGCACCAGCGCTGGGGGCAATTTGCAATTTTGACTGAAGCCAATTAACCTACAAACCTTGTACTCACTCACCCCCCTGCAGGAACTATACATCAGGGGGTGCAACTCCAGAGCAAACAAAATCATGAGAGACCCCTTCCACCCCTGCAACGGACTGTTCCAGCTGCTACGGTCAGGCAAACGCCTCCGTTGCCATGCGGTGAGAACGGAGAGGTTGAGAAGGAGTTTCTTTCCAGAGGCAATTCGGACTGTAAACGCCTATCTCACCAGGGACTAACTCTACAGAACGTTTTTCCTTCTATTATTTATTATGTAAAAGAATATGTGTGTTATGATTGTGTTTATAATTTGTTTGGTTGTTTTGTTGCTTGTCTTTTGCACAAAACATCCGCGAGCATTGCCACTTTCATTTCACTGCACATCTCGTATGTGTATGTGACAAATAAACTTGACTTGACTTGACTTGACGTATTTGGAGTGAGGGAAGAAACTGGAGCACCCGGGGGAAAAACCCCATGCGGTCACGGGAGAGAACTCCGCGCAAACTCCACACAGACAGCACACGAGGCCGGGATCGAACCTGGGTCTCTGGCGCCGTTCCACCATCTGCCCCACTGGGCCGTCCTGAGTACATTTTGCATCACTAATCAAGAACCCGATGTTCAGCCAAAACGCCTAAAGTAAATCATCAACAGGAAGAAACATATCGGCAAGAGGGAATGAACAAGTTAGGTATAAAATGAGCAACACTTTGCAAAATTCCAAGCTGGATATCAGAAAGAGACAAGAGGTGCTGCAGGATGGTGGTTGTATGTTCCAGACCACTGGGCTTGTTCCAAGTGTTGTCATGTATAGGGCCAGTTAGTGGAGGCACAGCATGTAGCAGATGGTGAAGCATCAGACCCCAAGGAAACCAGACCAATTAACCACGCTTGGATTTGCTCCGATGAGCAGCTTTAAGAAACAATAAGCACTGATGAATTCGGGGAAAAAATGAGGGCAGAGCTCGTAGGAGGGGTACAAGTACCCAATATGTTACATCACACACACACCACCTCGGCCACCCACGCTCTCAGTTCACCCCCCACCAGCAGGAAGAAAGTGCAGCTAGCCTGAAAAGTGTAGCAGGTCTCATTTCATGTTTCGGAAAGGAACTCCAGTTTGTTGGTTGGTTTGGGAAGACAATAGACAATTGGTGCAGGAGTAGGCCATTCGGCCCCTTGAGCCAGCACCGCCATTCAATGTGATCATGGCTGATCATCCCCAATCAGTACCCCGTTCCTGCCTTCTCCCCATATCCCCTGACTCCGCTATCTTTAAGAGCCCTATCTAGCTCTCTCTTGAACGCATCCAGAGAACCTACATGAAACTACAGCTATAACTAGCCCAATGACTATGGCCTCGCATAGACCATCATCTCTGTGGCTACCTGGTTATGGATGATCAGCCATGATCACATTGAATGGCGGTGCTGGCTTGAAGGGCCGAATGGCCTACTCCTGCACCTATTGTCTATTATCTAAATTAATTCCTAGTTTCCCAGAATGGGGCGGCACGGTGGCGCAGCGGTAGAGTTGCTGCCTTACAGCGCTTGCAGTGCCAGAGACGTGGGTTCCATCCCCACCACGGGTGCTGTTTGTAAGGAGTTTGCACGTTCTCCCCGTAACCGCGTGGGTTTACTCCGAGATCTTCGGTTTCCTCCCACACTCCAAAGGCGTGTAGGTTTGTCGGGCTTCAGTTTGTATTTTTGGTATCAGTATAATAAATAAATTTATTTATTTTTTATTTATTTATGGGCGCCTTTCAAGTATAAATTGTCCCTAGTGTGTGTGTATGATAGTGTTAATGTTCGGGGATCGCTGGTCGGGGCAGGCTCGGCGGGCCAAAGGGCCTTTTTCCGCGCTGTATCTCTAAATTAGATACATTAGATACAATGCATTTCGTTGTCTCTGTACTGTACACTGACAATGACAATTAAATTGAATCTGAATCTGAATTAAATTAAAAAAAAAAATTACTTTACAGATTTGGACTCCAACTTTGTCCCCTCCCTCTCCATTTCTTTATCACCTTCACATGAAAGCAGAACCGCTCACAGTGCTACAGTCTGTCTCGGCCTTGGAAAGGTCCTCTGTAATTGCTGTCACTGCTGTGATGGCCCTTCAGAAGTTTTCCCCTCATTAAGCCCAAAACAACTGTGGCTGAAGCTGCAATAAAATGGTCGCTCTGACATTCGCTTCAATAGCTGCACGATGTAGCGGACTTCACCTGTCATCGCCCGCTAACAGCATCAACTGACATTACTGTTCCTGCTGGAAGGAACAATAGGGACCCGGCTTGGGGGGAATGTCGTGAGGGAGGGGGAAGAACAAAGGGGAACCTGGAGCGAGGGGGGGACTTTGTAACTTTGTAAGCGCCCTTTATGGGCGACCATTTGCATACCTTTGGCATGCAAGCAAAGAATTTCACTGTGGCTTACAATACTCAATTCAATTCAATGGTGAGTCTGTGGAATTCTCTGCCTCAGAGGGCAGTGGAGGCAGGTCCTCTTGATGCTTTCAAGAGAGAGCTAGATAGGGCTCTTAAAAATAGCGGAGTCAGGGGATATGGGGAGAAGGCAGGAACGGGTTACTGATTGGGGATGATCAGCCATGATCACATTGAATGGCGGTGCTGGCTCGAAGGGCCGAATGGCCTCTACTCCTGCACCTATTGTCTATTGTTGTCTAATTCACTCTGTGGGAAGGAGCTGCCGGTGCAGGTTTACACCCAAGGTGTCCTTGCCCGCGGGGAAACCACAGGATGCCTGAAGCCGACAAACCTGTATGCGCTGGCTGGCATCGATGAACCGTCTCGAAGATGTGAGCGGGCAGCTGCAGTAGAACTGCTTCAATGCCGACACAGACGCCCGCCACCCCATGCACAATCGCCAACATGCCAAGAAACGCCTGGAGACTCGAACCAAGCACCAGACCAAGCAACAGATGGCAACAGGAAGCCACCTGCCTTACACTACGTGGAAAGCCCTAAACCACCTCCGCACTGCAGTGGCACGTTGTGGACTCGACCTGAAGACGTGGGGCCACACAGTTTAAGAATAAGGAGTAAGCCATTTAGAACGGAGGCGAGGAAACACTTTTTGTCACAGAGAGTGGTGAGTCTGCGGAATTCTCTGCCTCGGAGGGCGGTGGAGGCCGGTTCTCTGGAGCACTACAACACTACTGTCCCTCACTATTTCACCAGGGGGTGACACAATGTTGGCTCCCTGCCTGTTCTCTTGCAGCCAGGGGCGGAAATCCTGGGATCGGGGGGGGGGGGGGGGCAGGGGATTGCGTGTGTCCCCCCCCTCGCTTTGAGAGATCCCCCCCCTGTTTTGTAATCCAGACTTTATCAGACGCTTTCTAAGGGCTGAATCGGCCGGTTCGTGGGACCTTTCAGCGCCCGGCGCGGCTTAAAATCAAACTGCTGCGTCGAGGCGATCGAGGCTCCCGATGTTGAAGCCGCCGTTCGATGAAAGACCCCGTGAACGGGCCGATATAAGCCCCACAATTCGGGGCGGGCGAAGCTGCTTTTGCTGGAGTTCGGAGTCGGTCACCAACTAGGTCAGCTCCCGATGTTACCGTCCACAGGGCCTACGGCCGAAGCCTCGCGTGTGTGTGTACGCGCTAGCACGCGCGGCCGCCAAGAAATTGAGTCCCCCCGCATGTTTTGATAGCGATTTCCGTGCCTGCTTGCAGCGACTCTAAATATAAATCTCTGCCCACTAATTTGATCTTTCGCGATCCCCTTGTGGTCTCCTAATGCCCTTTCCTTCGTAACATCTTCTCTTATTGTTTTTTTGTGTCATCAGCTAACTTTACAAATACACCTGCAAGTCTGTTACCCAAGTCATTAATAACAATTGTAAAATGTTGACAAGATGATAATAATCCCGAGAATACACCACTCACCACATCTTGCCAAGTAAAGAGAGGTCTCCTCATGCACCCACTTTGTATCCTGTTAGCCGGCCAAACTGGCCTGGTGCTTTGTAGAGTTGAGGCATTGTTTAGGTGTCTAGAGAAGGGAGAGAGAGGGGAGGGGGGGGGGGAGAGAGAATGGGGAGATGGGAACATAAGGGTCCTTTTCCCACACACAGCCACAGTTGACTGGACAATCTGAACCCAAGCACCAAGTTGAAAGCAGCTGAAGTTGCGCATCCCTCGGGACAGCCCCCCAGGGCAACAGTCCCATTGGCCACTGGGGTCCATGCCAACCATCCATTCACACTAGTTCTATGTCATTCCCCTTTCACATCCACTCCCCGCACACGAGGGCAAATTAAACCACAAACCCCGCACGTCTTTGGGATGTGGGAGGAAACCGGAGCACCTGGTGAAAAACCCATGGGAGGAACGTGCAAACTCTGCGCAGGCAGCCACCCGAGGTCAGGATTGAACCCGGGTCTCTGGCGCTGCGGGCAGCAGCTCTACCCGCTGCACCACTGTGCCTGAAGCATGCCATAAGCCTTCTTCACCACACTCTCACTTGTGGGGAACCAAGGACTTGGACTTCTTAGTCTCTCTGTTCATCACCATTGCTCAGTGCCTACTATTGCTGCCAGGTAGGCCCGATCTCTATTTGATTCAGCAGAATACATCACCTTGCAATGGATTTAATTCCATCTGTCTAAACAAAGGTCAAATCCAGGCCCTTTCCTTAGTTGAATCTAAGTACTAGGGGCGGCACGGTGGCGCAACGTCACAGCGCCAGAGACCCGGTTCAATCCTGACCTCTGGGTACGGAGTTTTTGCAAGTTTCCGTCTACACTGCAAAGACGTACAGGTTTGTAGGTTAATTGGCTTCAGTAAATATTGTAAACTCTCCCTAGTGTGTGTAGGATGGTGCTAGTGTACGGGGTGATCAATCGCTGGTTGGCAACGGACTCTGTGGACTGAAGGGCCTGTTTTAACACCAAAGTCTAAAAGTTTGTAGGTGAATTGGCTTCGGTAAATTGGCCTTGGGATATTAAAAAAATGACATGTCTGAAAATTTCAGCGGCGCCTACAAGAATGTATCTGGAAACTGGAACTGCTGTAGATAGTGTGTGATACCAGCAGTTAATGTGAAATAATAATTCAACGCAGAATTCAATTGGATGTGTTTAAAAGCTGTGCGTGCCGTTTATCGTCAAGTTAGGAAAGTATATTCACTGACATTGTATCAGGAGAAAATTAAATTGTGTTGTTCATAAATAGGTCTACACCACATCATACGAATGGATCAATGTTGATATTCTCCAATGAATATTAGTCCAGATAATAAACAGGGAGGAATGCGATTTTGTTTGACCACAGTTACAGGCGGGAGTTTAGAAGGAGTAAGGGAATTGGAATGTTTTTTAATCTGTGGGTTATTGGATTAAGGAATGACTGCAAAAGTCTTTTTTCATTTCCTGGTAAAATTATGGAGAGACTGGATTCCACCATTTAGACCATGGAGCCATAGAACAGTACAGCACAGGAACAGGCCCTTCAGCCCACAATGTCCGTGCTGAACACGGTGCCAAGACCAACTCTTATCTGCCTGCACGTGATCCATATATCCATGTGCCCATCTAACGGTTTCTTAAACCCCCCCGCCATTGTACAGTATTTGCCTCCCCACCACCCAATGTGTTGCAGCGTGGTTGCAGCGGTAGAGTTGCTGCCTTACAGCGCCAGAGACCCGGGTTCAATCCTGACTACTACGGGCGCTGTCTGTACAGAGTTTGTACGTTTCTGCCCGTGACCTGCGTGGGGTTTTTCTCCGAGATCTTCGGTTTCCTCCCACACTCCAAAGACGTACAGGTTTGCATGCTGATTGGCTTCGGTAAGATTGTAAATTTGTCCCTAGTGTGTGTGTGTGTGTTGTGTAGGATAGTGTTAGTGTGCAGGGGTCGCCTGTCAGCACGGACTCGGTGCCGGCCGAATGGCCTGTTTCCGTGCTGTAGCTCTGTGTAGCAACCAGTCCACTGAAGGAGATTGAGTGATGTGGACTTTTTTTATTCCATATTTTTTATGTGGGTTTGAACAAAACCTCAGGATATGTGGCAATATAAGTTCATAATGGCGGAATGGTATGTTAGCATTCATAGCAAAAGGATTTGAGTATAGGAGCAGGGAGGTTCTACTGCAGTTGTACAGGGTCTTGGTGAGACCACACCTGGAGTATTGCGTACAGTTTTGGTCACCTGATCTGAGGAAAGACATTCTTGCCATAGAGGGAATACAGAGAAGGTTCACCAGACTGATTCCTGGGATGTCAGGACTTTCATATGAAGAAAGACTGGATAGACTCGGCTTGTACTCGCTAGAATTTAGAAGATTGAGGGGGGATCTTATAGAAACTTACAAAATTCTTAAGGGGTTGGACAGGCTAGATGCAGGAAGATTGTTCCCGATGTTGGGGAATAAGTCCAGAACAAGGAGTCACAGTTTAAGGATAAGGGGGTAATCTTTTAGGACCGAGATGAGGAAAACATTTTTCACACAGAGTGGTGAATCTGTGGAACTCTCTGCC
The DNA here is from genome assembly GCF_028641065.1 of Leucoraja erinaceus. NCBI lineage: Eukaryota > Metazoa > Chordata > Chondrichthyes > Rajiformes > Rajidae > Leucoraja > Leucoraja erinaceus. The sequence goes on from NC_073393.1 coordinate 3,524,963, forward strand.
GCAGAGGGTAGTTGAGGCCAGTTCATTGGCTATATTTAAAAGGGAGTTAGATGTGGCCCTTGTGGCTAAAGGGATCAGGGGGTATGGAGAGAAGGCAGGAACAGGATACTGAGTTGGATGATCAGCCATGATCATATTGAATGGCGGTGCAGGCTCGAAGGGCCGAATGGCCTACTCCTGCACCTAATTTCTATGTTTCTATGTTTCTATGTTTCTATAAATTCATAAGTGATAGGAACAGAATTAAGCTTTTGTTTTGTACTAACCAGTCAGCTGAAAGACAAAGTTAAGGTGGCACGGTGGCGCAGCGGTAGAGTTGCTGCCTTCCAGCGCAGAAACCCGGGTTCGATCCTGACTACGGGTGCTGTCTGTATGGAGTTTGGGGCAGTCCAGAACTAGAGATGCCACAGTTTACGATAGGGGGTAGACCATTTAGAACGGAGACGAAGAAAAACTATTTCACCCAGAGAATTGCGAATCTGTGGAATTCTCTGCCTCAGAGGGCGGTGGAGGCAGGTTCTCTCTGGATGCTTTCAAGAGAGAGCTAGGTAGGGCTCTTAAAGATAGTGGAGTCAGGGGATATGGGGAGAGAGGCAGGAACGGGGGGTACTGATTGTGGATGATCAGCCATGATCACATTGAATGGCAATGCTGGGCTCGAAGGGCCGAATGGCCTACTCCTGAACCTATTGTCTATTGTCTCTTGACTGTGCAACAATTCAGGGGACTAAATGAAAAAGTCTCCAGTGGAAGTATATTTTTCCCCCACTGACTGTGACGAGTGTCATCGGTTTAAAGCCATTATTTGCTGTGACAATTGATTTGTCATTTGAACATTGCTGCCTCACATTAACGATGTATGGGTGAGTCAGCAGAAGGCAGAACTATAAAGGAGGATCAATATTTAATCCTGAAAAGGGAAAAATAATTGCAGTCAATTAAACCGCCTTTTGTAGCAACTCAACACTAAACGCCTTACATCCCCGCATTGTTGAAGGCAGATTACTCTCTCTGCTTGTTAGTTCAATCTATACTTAGAACATAAACCAAACTCCCCCCTTGTGAAATATTGGAGGCAGGGATTTTAAAATCTCATTCCAGGGATAACCAGGTCCGCTTGAAAAGATCCTATAGCGTGAGCAAGATAGACCACTGCTGCTAAATGCAATGGGCTGACGTGTAGTACGCAACGGAGGCCTATTTTCCATCCATTTCAGTAACCGGACCCCGACCCGACTCGGCATTGTAATCAACGTTGCGGGGGAACAGTTTGTGTTGATAAAATTATAATTCTGAAAATGAGGAGAAGATTTTTGCCAAAAGAACTTTTATTTTTACGAGGATGTTTCCGTAACCGGCCTCCGTCTCCCCGCACTAGTATCTTTGCTCCGCTACGGCCGGGAGCTTTGTGCGGAGACGGAAGTCGTTGCGGGCGGGAACATCCTCGTAACCAAGGCCCATCACACCCTGGTCACTCCCGTCTCCCAGCAGGCAAGAGGTACAGAAGGATGAAAACGCACACCTCCAGATTCGGGGGCAGTTTTCTTCCCACTGTTATCAGGCAACGATATTGACCAGACCCTCCAAAGGCTCCAAAGATATGGGCCAAATATGAGCAAATGGGACAAGCGTTAGGGGATGGGTATCTTGAGTTTGAAGAAGTCTTCTCGACACAAAACATCACCCGTTCCTTCTATCCAGAGATGCTGCCTGTCCCGGGTGAGTCTGATGGCTGTGGGGAAGAAGCTATTCCTGAACCTGGATGTTGCAGATTTCAGGCTCCTGTCCCTTCTACCTGATGCCAGCGGGGAGATGAGTGTGTGGCCAGGATGGTGTGGGTCCTTGATGATGCTGTCAGCGTTTTTTTGATCAGCAGAGAAGGTTATTGGCTGCAACCTTCCCTCCATTGATGAAGCTGTACACTGCAAGGGCCAGAAGCTGCGAGCGGAAGATCACTGCTCACCTGGAAGCCAGAGAAAAAGTCACTCTGACCCCTCTCACCTTGGCCACAAACTCTTTGAAGTCACTTCCCTCTGGAAGGCGACTCCGGGCTGTCAAAGCTGCCACAGCCAGACATAAAAACAATTTTTATCCACGAGTAGTTGCTCTACTCAACAGCCAAAAATCTGTAGCCTCCCTTTGATCTGGTATTTTGTTGGTTCACATGCTTGATCAATGGTGTTTTATCATTAATGTTTTATCATTTTAATGTTTAGTGTTTTCTGAGTCATTCGTAACTGTCATTGCATGTCATGTTGTTACTTGGAGGTGGAGCACCTAGGCAAATTCCTTGTATGTGAATACTTGGCCAGTAAACTTACTTACATGATGCCTACAACCAAAATGGCGAGCACAGTATTATTTTCCGTTTATTAGTTGGAAAGCAATATTTGTCTTTCCAAGGTATTTCTAACTTGTCCCCTGACCTAACTTCAGAGACACCTCGCACGTGGCAGTCACGGTGGCGCAGCGGTAGAGTTGCTGCCTTGCAGCGAATGCAGCGCGCCGGAGACCTGGATTCGGCCCCGATTACGTGTGGCTCTCTGTACAGAGTCTCCCCCGTGACCCGCGCGGGTTTTTCTCCAAGATCTTCCCACACTCCAAAGACGTACGGTTTGTAGGTTAATTGGCTTGGTGTAATTGTAAAATTGTCCCTAGTGTGTGTTTTTGCGGGATCGGTGCGGGGTCGCTGGTCGGCAGGGACCCGGTGGGCCGTGGTCTGCGAAGGGCCTGTTCCCGTGCTTTATCTTCGATCTTCTGAAACCAATCTGTTAGTGATTCCAGAGTAAATACAAAACATGGGAAAGCAGGATTTAGTTACTATGCAACAAATAGCTGGAATAAACTTCCTGAAGATTTTTAAGACTTTGCCTCAACTTTGACCACTTTTAAAACAAGAACGAAAACTTTTATGTTTACTTTAGCGTTTCAGCTAAATCTTAACTACATTTGCACTTTTGACTTTTGCACTTTTTATAATGCATTTTTAATTTTGCTTTTTCTTTTCTTTCTTTTAGTTCTATTTTATTTCATTTTATTATTTCATTTTATTGTATGACATTTTTTCATGTGAAGCCCTTTGGTCTGCCTCGTGTATGAAATGTGCTATATAAATAAGTTGCCTTGCCTTGCCTTGCCTTATCTCTAAACTAAACTAAAATGGAACTATTTTTACATAATGATACTAAAGGCTGATAGTGTGTCCATTATAGATATTTCTCCTTAACTCGATAATATGAGCCATTCTTATTGATTTTGTCAAATATTATTCCATTTGATTAAGTGATCCTGTGATAATAAAGCTATTCATGAGTTTCAAGTCATGACTCATTTAAATAAATTTCTTCCCAGCAGTTATCAGGCAACTGAACCATCCATCACCAGCTAGAGAGCAATCCGGACCTCCTATCTACCCGCATTGGAGACCCTCGGAACTATCGCCAATCGATCTTTATCTTGCACTATACGTTATTGCCTTAATCTTGTATCTGTTCACTGGTCGAAAACTATAGTTTAATTGCATCTGATACCATTTATCAAAGAGTTCAGATTAAAATTAAATGACTTTCATTCAGACTGGCCTCTTCATTTAAATCTCACAGACATTAGAGTGAAGGTTTGGTTCATTAAGAATGGATGGCATCAGTCATATATTCATCCATTGCAGCTAGCGAAAATCTCTATCCATTAAGGACGAATCGCACCCCTCCCACTCGGCCACTCCCCTTGCTTCTCCCCTCTCCCATCGGGCAAGAGGTACAGAAGTGTGAAAACCAACGCCACCCCCTCCAGATTCAGGGACAGTTCTTTCCCCCCCCGCTGTTATCAGGCAACTGAACCATCCTACCCTCAAACCAGAGAGCTCCCGCAGTGCTGAACTAACTATCTACCACATTGTGCCCTCGGACTATCCTCGATCGGACTGTGCTGGCTTTAATCTTGCACTAAACGTTATTCCGGTTATCATGTATCTATACACTGTAGATGGCTCGATTGTATTGTCTTTTATCCGCTGACTGGGACAGCTCGCACCAAAAAGCTTTTCACTGGTACCCTCTGTACAGCGTGACAATAAACTCCACTGAGGCTGAAATGAAACAAGGCTGAAGGTTCTGGTGAAGTGATTGTCTTGGCAGCCTCACAGCACACACTGCTCGAAATGCTGGGATTCTCCCTCAGCAATGGGACAGCAATTGTCAAATGGTTCTATGAGCTTAAATGAGGCAAGTTCATTGAGATATACAGTTTTTCAATTTGAGAAACGGTAAAAAGGGCGGGAAACAGGCCCTTCGGCCCACCGAGTCTACCCCAACCGCCGGCACCCCTCCGAACACTTAGTACTATCCTACACAAACTAGGGCCAAATTGCACTATAACCAAACCAAATGAACCTACACCCTGTAGCATCTTTGCAGTGTGGGAGGAAAGTGTATAAGATGACAACTTACAAAATTCTTAAGGGGTTGGACAGGCTAGATGCCGGAATATTGTTCCCGATGTTGGGGAAGTCCAGGACAAGGGGTCACAGCTTAAGGATAAGGGGGAAATCCTTTAAAACCGAGATGAGGAGAACTTTTTTCACACAGAGAGTGGTGAATCTCTGGAACTCTCTGCCACAGAGGGTAGTTGAGGCTAGTTCATTGGCTATATTTAAGAGGGAGTTAGATGTGGCCCTTGTGGCCAAGGGGATCAGAGGGTATGGAGAGAAGGCATGTACGGGATACTGAGTTGGATGTATCAGCCATGATCCTATTGAATGGCGGTGCAGGCTCGAAGGGCCCGAATGGTCCTACTCCTGCACGCTAATTCCTATTTTTCTATGTTGATCCTATGTCATATCATGTAGAGTGTGCAAATTCAATAAGGGGAATATAAGAATGCACAGAGTCTTTTACTAAAGAACCAGAGGCATGAGGTTGACAGATGAGAGGAAGAATGACTTAACAGAATGCCGAGGGACACCATTTTTACACAGAGGGTTTTTACACATGTTTTTACCTCCAAAGTCAGTGAGCCTCGACAACCCTGGACGTCTTTGGAGTGTTGGGGAGGGAACCAGAGCATCATGGGAAAACCCACGCAGTCCACGGGGGAGAAACGTGCAAACTCCGCACAGACAGCGCCCATGGTCATGATCAAGAAGTCCGGGTCTCTGGCACTAGCGTGGCAAGCAACTCCACCACCCGCGCCACCCGTCAGTTTGCTTCCATTTTCCATTTGCAAAATGTCAGGCTTAACTGGAAGGGGAGGTCAGTCATCCACCAAAGAGATAAATAACATACTACTAAATGTTAAAAATCCATGAATAAACCTGGGATGTAATTTTGATCTTCCTATTAAGGGACAGAAGTCGCAAATTAAGTCCAAATTTGATCCAATTAAGGAACAGAAGTTTAGGGGTAATATGAAAGGGGGAACTTCTTTACTCAGAGAGTGGTAGCGGTGTTGGAATTGAGGCTTCCAGTGGAAGTGGTGGAGGCAGGTTCATTGGTATCATTTAAAAAATAAATTGGATAGGCCATATGGATGAGAAGGGAATGGAGGGTTATGGTATGAGTGGCGGCAGGTGGGACCTAAGGGGGAGAAAAAAACTTTGTTCTTGGCAGGGTCGACTTGTAGGGCCGAGATGGGCCCTGTTTCCGTGTTGCTGTAATTGTTTATAATGGTTATATATGGTTATATGGTTAATTTCCTCCTGTTACGATACAAATTTTTACGCGGACCCAGCTGAGCATTCCAATAGAGGTCGCACCGAAATATCAGTGGAAATTGCAAGTTTCTTGTTCTGACCGATGAAATGTAATATAATATTAACACAGCAATTGCAATTCAAGGGAGATAAAGTCTCAGGGTTGACGTCGAGAGCAGGGGTGGGTGCCTGCGTTTGTATTACAGAAACCTTTGCCCTTTTAAATGCACAGGCGGAATTGGATCCGGGCGGAAAAAAACATACCACTTTGCAGTTTGAATTGAGATGGTCAGCTTTTGCCTCAGGAAGCTAGATTGGTCAAATGAGTATGTATGAAATCGCTAAAGCAAAATAAATTTAAAAATCAGACACAACACACATTCCTGTCAGCGACGCACGGCATCAGACTAAAGTCAAGTTGGAATGGGCCGTCAGAGCGGTGGGTGCACAAGGGAAAATCTCTTGTGAAGGCTAAATAGGGCAATCATCAGCGCCCCAATGACTGCTTAGCTGTCCAGCGCTGGTCTGTCGACATATAGGCCGAATTGACATGCTTTTGTCTAGAAAGGGCAAATAATGCTAACTGATAATGAAAAGAGAAGCTAAAATGCATACGAGGTCTCATTTCAAGTTTTTTGGGAAGGATACTTCAGATTTGTGAGATAGTGGAGCATAGAAGTTCCTAGCAATTATGGGTGGGCAGTAGTAGGCCGATGTCGTGGGCGGTCTTCGATGCCCGGGGGGGGGGGGGGGGGGGGGGGGGGGGAGGGGGGCCAGGGGAGGGGGGGGGGGGGGGGCCCCCCCCCCACCCACTCCAACGGGCCTATTCAATATGATCATGTCTGATCATCCAACTCATGTATCGCGTCCTCTGCCCTTCTCTCGCATACTCCCCGTATCCCCTTTGCCACAAGGGCGCTAGCATCTAACACTGCCTCTAATATATAGGCCTAATGAACTGTGGTGGCCTCAATCTACCTTCTAGCGGCAGAGAATCCAGCAGATTGACCACCCCCCCCCCCCACCCCTCTCTTGTGTGAAAAAAGGTTTTTTCCTTTCCTCTAACCTCGGTCCTAAAAGATTTCCCCCTTCTCGCTTACAAGATGACGCCGTACCCCTTGTTTCTGGACTACTCCGCCAACATCGGCCAACAATCTTCGGGGAAGAATCAGTAAACAATGGAGACATAGTGGCTACGTAGTATAGGCCATTCGGCGCCTTCGAGCGCAGCACCGCCCATCCATAATGTGATCATGGCTGATCATCCCCAATCAGTAGGCCTCGTCGTTTCCTTGGCCTTCTCCGCTATATCGCCCCTGACTCCGGCTATCCTTTAAGAAGAGCCGCTATCTTAGGCTTCCTCTCTCGAAAGTATCCATAGAAACCGTGCCATATGCCACGCAGCCCTCTGAAAGCAGGGAATTCCACACTGCACGATCACTAAGACCCTCTGTGTGAAAACGTTTTTTTTTTTCCTCGGCTCCCGTTCGGCGAAATGGCTTGACATCCTCTATTCTTAAACTGTGGCCCCCCGGGGTTCTAGAACTCGCCCAACCAGCGGGAACATGTTTCGGTGGCCTCTAGCTTGTCAAGCAAACCTTAATAATCCTTATATGTTTTCACTAAGTTATTCCCTCTCGACTAGAGTAAGTGAACTCCACCTGTGGAAATAAAAATCTCCATCATCATTTATTCAAACTGTATAAAGAACACAAGAATCTGGAGTTAACTCAAGCGGGACTAGTCAGCCATCGCAGAGAGAAATAATGGTGACATTTGGGTTCGCAGACTCCTTCTCCGACTGAGAGTACGGAGGAAAGGGAGACAAGAGATCTAGTACAGGAGGAGCAAATTACTGAAATATATCAAAAACGAACCATGGTAAACGGAGATCAGTGCGCTATTGTCAGCTGTGGGCTAGGTGAGAATGAGTTAGCAGACATTCCTTCCTCGCA